>NC_061119.1:106167520-106303806 GCF_002878395.1 Capsicum annuum
CAGCCTTAGGTGATCTGGTTCATTAGTTGGTTCACGAAGTGGTAAGCTTCCATCCTCCAAAAAGCTTAGTCATTCCATCGATTTCTTTCCATATTTTAGAATTAAAAAGTTCACATTAACATTATCATTGACATTTTCACTGTCATGGTCAGAGGCATATCCCGACTTAGTTTGATATTCGAATTGGTTAAGAGGCTTTTATGGACATGTAAGGGTTGGATGGTGTTGTTGGCTCTTAGAACTTATTCTTAAGTTACATTAACTATTTTATCTTTATTTTATGGTTGTCTTCGACTTTGTTATTATTTGGATTATGCTTGGATTAGACAGGCTATGGGGGTGGTCTCCAACCTACGGTGGGCTTGACATGCCCATCGGATAGGACCAGGGTCGAGTCGTGATAATTGATCATACAGGAGATAGTTAAGTTGCATAGTGTAATGCCTCAGGTTTTGGACTCTAAAATTTCTAGAGTGTTATAAAACTACCATGATTACGATCCAGGTGATAAATCGTTATAACTCATCACGAGTCATAGGGTTGGACTTATTGTCACATCAGTAAGGTTGCCCATGTTTTCTGCCTTGATCATGACTCCTCATCATAAGTTGTTAGGTCAAGTCATGAGTCGTTGTGAGTGATCATGATCGTAGTAGTGAGGGGTCAGAAATTTGATCCCCAGGTAATGAGTTTAGGTAATAACTCATGGACTGACCTCATGAATCATTACCTGACTCGTGAAGACTAAGCCCAATTTTTTCTACATGTTTTAATTGGGGGCTCTTTGGTATTTTCCTAACTATACACTATTCCCCATGACTTAAAAACATCTAGAGGACCTTTTAAACATCAGTTCTTCTCTTTAAATCCAAAGTCAAAAGAAAACTAGGGTATACAAGAAATTTAATCTTCAAGCTTCAAACTTTGGATTTCTTCTAATTCTTGTGTGTTTCATTCATGTCTCCCATCCCTAACTTAAATTTTATATAATGACGTATGTTGTTATCATTATTTATGTGATTTAATTGTGGGTTAGAAATTAGGTTGAGGGCTTTTGGTTGTTTACTATTGGAATTATTTTTCCTATGCTTTGAATATGTCATTCATGCTTGATAAATGGTTTTGGGGGATGGAATGGGTTAAATTTTATGGAATTTAGAATGGGGAACATGGGTTTCCCAAATTTATGGATTTTGTCTTGGAAAATAGTATTAACCTAAACCCACATTTCATGACTTTGGTTTTAAATATGGAATTTGCATGATTCAACTTACTTTTGAAATGGTTGCATTATATTAATGAACAAACAGATAAAAATAGATTTGAAAGGTCGTGGTAGCCATGGTTTGGATATAAAAATAGAACTTGGGAGTCAAATTGGTTAATTAGATTGGAATGGCATAATTGGATTAGCCTGCAATCATAATTGGTATGACGGTACCAAATGGTAATGCCTTAATAAATGACTCATGGGTTAATGGTTGAGATTATGCATAAATATTTTAATTTGTGCTTAAAGGGGGTTGCTTAGCTCACCGTAAAGGTGGAGGTCCCAGGGGCACCGATACTAGGAACCACATTTGTCGGCATAGGGTTCTATATGACTGTGGGCTTAGTTCACACATTATAATTTTGGGGTGGCTAGATCCTTGGTATCTCTGGCCTCCTTTAGTTCTCCTTGGTTCATGTGGTAAACTCACGCTTGGCCCTTTCAATAGGGGCTAAAACCATATAGCCCATGGGTGTCCTTAGGATGGATAGAGCTACACAGTCTAGGTTAATATTTGTAAAATCTCATGTTCATGACCCTTTGCCCTATCTCGACATCTTATATATACATACATACATATATATATATATATAAATGTGTGCATGTGGTTTGATTGATTTTTGACATGGCATTATTTTATCAGTTTCCCTGAGTTGCATGCTAGTGTTTATCCCACTGATCGTCCTTGGAAGCTACAACATTTCATGATGTAGAGTCCTAGGGTTATTCTGTTATTCCTGTGCAGTGTTAGGTGGTGCGGAGATCGGTTGAGTTACTGTCAAATAGTGAGCCTCTATCATCCAGAAAGCTTTACCATTTCATTAGGTTTCTTTTTAGATTTTGACAATTTCGAACTCTCTTTTTCATGGTGGGGGGCATGTACCAACCTAGTTTGCTACATTGGTATTTAGAGGCCTTTTTGGACAAGTGTGGGTTGGATGTTTGTTTTGATTCTTAGACTATCTTTATCTTATCTACATTTATTTTGATCTATGATTGTCTTTCGCTGTTTATCTTTATTATGTTCTGGATGTTAGGCTAAAATGTTGGTCTCTGTCTTTGGGTGGGCTTGAGATACTCTCCACGTCTAGCCCCTGGTTTGGGTCATGAGAAGCTTGGTATCTCAGCATGATTCAGGGCCTTTGGGTATACCTAAAGCTATGTCCAGTATAGTCCCTTTTATGGGTTAATAGCACACCACATTTGTAAAAGGGAGGCTACAAGGCATTTAGGAATGTTTCCTATTCTTGTGTTCTATTTCAGGCTATAAAATCCAGTTATCTTGAAACATTTCTAACTCATGGCTTACTCATATTTCATATCATGCCTCCCCAAAGTCTAATATTTGTAGAAACCCAGTTGGACCCTCTGTCATACTTCAGGATAATATGGAGGGAACTCGCCTTGTTTATGGATTTCAGACCCTATCTAGGGTCCCTAATCTAGATTATGCTACTACACATGGAGTTCCCCTAGTCTCTACTAGTCCTCCTCGGTCTTCCCAAGCTAATGGTACTCATTCCTAGACGCCTCAGGGAGATATCTCTAATATGAAGTTTTGTCAGTCTATTTATCTGCTTACCCAACTGGTGGCATTTTAATCTTGCTAGTCTAATTGTGTTATTTATGTTACTAGGTTAGCCAGCTTATGAGGCTGAATCTCCCAATCTTTACAGGCTTTAGAGTTGAGGAGAATCAGTTGGGGTTTATTGATGAGATGGAGAAGATTTTTAGGGTGATACATGCTACTGATTCTTAAGGTGTAGAGTTTGTTGTGTATTAATTGAAAAATACAGCTTATCAGTGGTATAGGGAGTGGGAAGCTATGAGGTAGATAATGCTAATCACGTAGTATCGAATGAGTTTTTAGGGTCCTTTCTTGATCACTTCTTTCTTTAGAAGTTGAGGTAAGCTAAGACTGATAAGTTTGTTATGTTAAGCAGGGTAAGATGAGTGTCAAGAAGCATGCTCTGAAGTTTTAACAGTTGGCTCGTTATGCTCTGGAGTTAGTGCCTAACATGAGATCTAAAATAATGAAGTTTTCTTTTGGGAAATGTATAACTGGTATATTGAATATTGATATGGACATCTACAGGTTGATATTTTATATACAGTAGGTTGAGGTTGAAAACAAGTAGGAAGAGATGGGATAGAGGCAGAATAAAAAGTTTAGATATTCAAAGCAAGATGGGGGTCAGCAGAATAATAGGAAAAATAGTGAATAGTGGACCAAGAAGAAGAACTGGGGTAATTCTTATATGTCTTCCGTTGCTCTTTATCCTAAGCCTTCAAGTGACTGTTATTTTTAGGCTAGCGGTGGTCCTAAGTCACAGGGTGACCCATCTTAGGCTAATGGAGCTCAGTCAGCCCCACTTTATCCTCCTAATCATTTTTATGGGTAGCTTTATCGTGGATATTGTGAGAAAGGGAGAACTTAGTACTAGAATTATGGCCAGCTTGGTCATACACAATGAGATTATTGTTCATCCAGGGTAGCCACTGGGATAATAAAGTTCTAGTTTCCACTTCTTAAGCTCCTATCCCTAAGGGCGCTACTTATGGTACCGATACTAACTGGAATTATCTCTATGTATTTGTTACTCATTAGGAATCTGAGGCATCCCCAGATATTGTTACTGGTATGTTACAGCTCTTCTCTCGTAATGTTTATTGTTTGCTTTATTCAGGTTCTACCTTTTCTTACATGACCCCTTATGTAGTAGTGTATTTTGGTTTTGGTCCTGAAAATATTCTCGATCATTTTTTTCCACTCCGATGGGTGAGTCCATTATTTCTAGAAAAATCTATAGGGGTTGTGTGATGCCTATCTTTTATAGAGAGACATTGGTAGATTTAATAGAGCTTGATATGGAGTATTTTGATGTTACCTTAGGGATGTATTGGCTTTATTCTTGTGATGCTTTTCTAGATTGTAGGACCCAAAGGGTCAGTTTTTAATCTCCTAATAAACATGTGATCAAATAGGAGGGGAGTTTCCTTAGTGTCCAAAGAGAGGTTTGTTTCCTACCGTAGAGCCTAGAAGTTAATTTCCAAAAAGTGTCTGTATCATCTAGTTCAGGTTAAGAATTCTAATTTTGAAAGTCCTTTTTTGCAATTTGTCCCTATGCTTGATGAATTTCCTGAGGCTTTCCCAATGATCTTATCAAAATTCCTCCTGATAGGGAAATATATTTTGGGACTGATCTTCTACCGGATACCCGTCCCATTTCTATTTCTCCTTATAGAATGGCTCCAACTAAACTAAAAGAACTAAAGAAGCAATTAAAGGATCTTCTTGATAAGGATTTCATTCATCCAAGTGTTTCTCCATAGGGTGCTCCTATGCTTTTCGTGCCAAAGAATGATGGGTCTCTTTAAATATGTGCAGACTATCACCAATTGAACAAGGTTATAGTGTTGAATAAGTATCCTCTTTTGAGAATTGATGATATTTTGACCATCTTCACGGTGCTAAGTGTTTCTCTAAGATTGACCTTTGTTTGGGATACCATCAGCTAAAAATTAGGGAGGTGTATATACACAAGACTGGATTTCACACCAGGTATGGCCATTATAAATTTTTGGTTATGTCATTTGGATTCACTAATATTCTGACTGCTTTCATGGATCTTATGAATTGAGTGTTTAGACAATTATTGGATTTGTTTTCATAGTCTTCATTGATGACATCTTGGTGTATTCTAAGAGTGAAGAGGATCATGCTAATCACTTCTAAATGATGTTGCAGACTCTTAAGGATCAGAAGTTGTATGGAAAATTTTCTAAATGTGAATTTTGGCTAAATTTTATGACCTTTCAATAGCGCGTTGTTCTAATGAGGGGATCAAGGTGGATCCATAAAAAGTTAAGACAGTTAAGAAATGGTCTAGACCCATGACTCCAACCTATATTAGGAGCTTCTTAGGCTTGGTTGGGTGCAATAGGAGATTTGTGAAGAATTTCTCATCTATTGTTGCTCCATTGATGAAGTTAACTCAGAAAAAGGTTAATTTTTTATAGTTCGATGCTTTTGAGGGTAATTTTGAGAAGTTAAAGAACAAGTTGACTTCTGCGCCAATTTTGACACTGCTCGAGGCTATTGATGGTTTTGTTGTGTTTTGTAATGCGTTCTGTGTGGGAATGGATTATGTTCTGAGGTATCATGGTAAGGTCATAGCCTATGCTTTCAGGCAGCTTAAAGCTCATGAGAGACATTACCCAATTCATGACTTAGAGTTGAGTATTGTGGTCTTTGCATTGAAAATTCAACGCCATTATTGTATGGGGTGGATGTAGACATCTATTTGGATTATAAGAGCTCATAGTATGAATTTATATAGAAGGAATTAAACCTCAGACAGAGGTGGTGGCTGGATCTACTTAAAGATTATGACATGAGTTTGAACTACCATCCAGGTAAAGCTAATATTGTTAATCTGCATAAGTATAGCTATCACACCCCTTCATTTTTAATATTTCTTCTTATCTTCACCATTAGAGATTCTCCATAGCTACCCCAAGTCATTTATGACTTGTTGGGACTGACCGTTGGTTATCGGGCAGTTCGTTTGACTTTTAGAGCCAATTTTTTATTTAAAAGTCTTCGTTGGTTCCAAATGGCCACCGGGCAAAAAGTTTAGTAAACTGATCTCAGATGCAAATTCTGACTATCCCAGTAGCTCTAAAATATCGATATTAGGCTAGGTAGACCTTTGGTTTGGGTCCCAATGCTCATTTCGACCTATTGATCAAATAGTTAGAAAATCAAAATTTTAGGTGTGGGACCCACCTTTGGTCAAAACAGCATCGAATTGAAAATTTTACTTCACCAATGCATTTGGAACGTCAAATTTAGTGTGTTACATAGTTCATTTACGAAGATTGGATTTCGAATGAGTCCCGAGGCATTATTGGAAACTTGAAAAATTTTTCCAAATTTATTGGTGCATTGCGATCGCACAAGGGCCACTATAATCTCCCTATGGAAATCACACAAGGTGTATGGCAGTCTCCTTATGGCGACCATGATCCAAACGATGTCGATTCTAGCATCTCTTTACCTGAAAGGGCTATAAATAGACCACAATGTCGCGATTTTGGTCATTTTCTCTTCATCCTTGAGAGCTAAAAACCCCAAATGGGTATGATAACTCAAAATTAAGTCTTATGGGTGACTTGGGTGATTTTTAAGCATATATTATCGTGACTATCACCCGAATTAAGGTAATGTTTTATCACCTTCTTGATAAATTTGTTTGGTTTTCACCCATTTTTGAGGGTTTTGATTCCATGAGCTTAATACTGTGTTGGGTTGGCCTCGGAAATATATTTTCCATAAGTGGAACCCACTTGAGGTTTTTGGTATTATTTTTGGACCTGAAGCATAATGGTACAATATGAGTATTGTTATTCTCGTATTAATGAGTAGATTATGATTTTGATAGTGTGATAGAATTTTGGGATTGTGAAATGAAGATGATTTTTTTATGAATGTGTAAGTATTTGTGGCTCGGCTTTGAGGTAAGCTTTTGTGTGCTCTTCTTCGCAAGATAATGAGTGTTATATATTGCGTGTGAATGTGAATATTAAGTTTGATTGGATAGAATGACTTGGTATTGAATATTGAAGCTTGGAATTAGATGAGGGTTTTGACCCATAAGTTGAAATGCTGAATACCCTTTTTAAGTCTTATTCCCTTCTACTTAGAATGAGTTAATTAATAGAATTAATTTGATATAATGCTAGGTTTGGGATATAGTTCTAGCATTGGAAGTATGGTTAGCATATTTAACCTTATTTGGGCCATTGTTGTGAGCTTGAACTGTAATTTATATAGAGTTGACTTAAATGTCCTCATTTCTAGACGAAGTTCTTATCTTTGGATTGGTTATAGTTTATTTGACATCTAGAAGTTGAACTAGATACCTTAGCCTAGTTTGGGCTATAAACTGCCTAAACATGAATATTGAGGATTAGAAGTGGATTCCTCAAACCCACCTTAGGCCAAGACTTGTGTTAGCCCTTGCGGACTTAGTTGCGGATGTTAGGACTAGTTGAGACTATTGAGCCTTTAGAATAAGTTTTCTTTGTGTCTGGGTAAATTGTGATGACTTTCTTCAGATTATGATTAATGGCCTTTAGATATGTTATTTCCTCTTAGACATGATATTTGTCCTATAGAGATGATATTCCTCATAGTTATAAGTTATGCTTTATTGATGCATTATGACTCCTAGATATGAGATGCTTATTGATGTATTATGCCTCCTAGATGAGAGATGCCTCCTATATGTGAGATGATTATAAATATGCCTACTAGCTTATGGAGAATTTATGCCTCCTAGATATGCAATGGCTTATAAATATGAAATAATGTACGAATATAATTATTGATATAGGTTTTGATTATATATGGGGTCCAAGGCTGTGATTATAATGTTATAATTATTTCAAACACATTATTGGGCTAAAGGTCGTGTTATGATATAAGTTAACCATCTGAGAAGTGTTTATTCTTGTAAAGGATGTGATTGTAATTTATTGATATATTAATGTTTATGATCCCATTATATGAATATTGGTGATGTCATGCATAAATTTGGTACATTTATGATTGTTGCATAGATGATTGATACGATTCCGATTAGATTTTGATATTATTATTGGTTGTCACTAACTAAGGGTTAAAACGTATTTTCTACCTTAATAATGGATTTCTTCATAATAATAAATGCTAGTTTTATTGAATAACTTTTATATAAAAGAGGTTACTAATGATGTTTTAAAGATTGACCGAGATAAGTTTCGTACTATGATTTGATACTACTAATTACTCCGATCGGGAAAGATTTTGACCCTTTCTAAACTCTTATAATGATTTAGTCCCAAAGTTCACTCCGGGCAACAAATTTATGGATTTACACTCTTATAGCCACTGCTTGAACACATGCACCTATCATATATAGATACACATTTCTCTGGTATGAGACGGAGGAATATATAATATTCATGTTATGTATATTTGCCTATTGATAATGTGATATTCATGATGAATGATGAATTATGGAAATATACTCTACCTTGCTTCTCTGCTTATGTTTATTTACTTTGGCCCTGTTTGTCTTGTTCTTGACTTTAGCCCTCATGGAGCTTGCACTTACTTTAGCCCTTGTGGGTCTTGCTCTCTATTACTGACATTGATTTGGATATTATGATGATACGATGAAACCCAGCAATACCGGAGGATATTATGATGATGTGATGATGACCGGTAAAGCCAAAGGATATTATGATGATATGATGATACCCGGCAAGGCCGGAGGATATTATAATGATATAGATATCCAGTAAGGTGGAAGGATGATTATATTGATATTCTTATGTGTACATCTACCGGTTCGAGTCCAGCTAGCCCTATGTATGGTATTTATATCTATATATATACCCAACAAGGCCGAAGGATAATTATGATGATGATGGTTATGACAGTGATGGTTACGCCGTTGGTATTATAATGTTATGGATTTTGTTGCATTCATACTTACATGCGCATCGTCTATCACCAGTATGCACCTATATTTATCAACTCATATGGGAGGGTTGCATAGATATGGGTGATGACTATACTTTGTGTTATTGTAGGTTAATTGAACCTTCTAAGCCTGGGGCGGTAGGGGTACGCATAGGCTCGGTTAGGTATTTGGTTGTCTGGACTAGCCGGTTACTCGCATTGTTATTATTAATGTGATGATCAGTATTATGTCTAGTTGATAATAGATTGATCATTGATTCGGTATCTAGACTTGAGGTATGATCCCAACCTCTTTTATCTTATGATTACATGATTATGCATGATCGTCTTAGGACATGATATATGGATTAGAGCCCTGAGTGTTCTATCACTAGATCCTGCTATGATTATAAGGTCTTAAGTAGCTATTTTGATGATCTAGGTTGTACTTTGAGTAGACCTTGGTCATATCTATAATATATTAAAAGTGTGAAGACCCTTAAAAAAAAAGATTTGAACTTTTTGCCCTTCATTAAAAATCTCCACAATAGATAAAATCATCTTTTCACATATTTTCTTCAATTATTATATTATTATTTTTGTAATATTAATTTTAATTTTGAAAATTAAGTGTTCTAAAATATATAGTAAGAGTAAAATATATAGAGAACTAATATTTGTAGGGTTACTTTTTGGTCTAGTTAAAAAAGGAGGAGTCCAAAAATATAAGGTAAGAAGGAAATTATTAGATTTTTTTGGGGGAGAATTTTATTAGACTCTCCGTTAACTACAGAAGGAGAGAATCTATGCAACTGATTTTGAGTTAGTTTAGTTTTTAGATTTTCCACAAATTTAAATGACGAAAATAAGTATACAAGTTTTTGTACACAGTTGCAAAGTTAACAAAAAAAAACAGTGAACTATGCAACTGTTTGTTTTGCTTATTTTTATGTGTATTTGTCAACTACATAAATAATACATTAAACTAATTTTTTAAGGTAAGACTATTAATTTTTTGTGACCTTACGTTTTAGTTTATACATTGATATTTTTGGATCTTGCTTTTCTATTTTATTTTTTTTTTACAAAGAGGCTTGAGAATTGTATTTTAGCTTAAGGTTACCTTGTGGAAGCATTACTGAACACGCTTTTTCTTTATATGTACTTCTACTTTTTTTCTTATTTAGGTTTTAATTCACGTTATCTTTTTATGTTTATTATCATAATCCTTTTTTCTTTCTTTATTTATTTTAGTTACTAAGATTATATATGATTATACATACGAATTATACATAATCCACAATTCTACTTTTTAAAAAATTTTCATGTTTTCTCTTTCGGCTGAAAATTTCTGATCAAAAAAATGAATGAACAAACATGTTGTCATTTAATGAAGTAGCAAAAATAATCAAAAATTAGGAATAAAAATCTTGAATAAAGAACTTGAGGATGAATTATCAATCATGTTTCTGGCCTTATTAGTGTCTTTTGGGCAAGAAAGAAGTACCAAGAAAGAAGTATTACATAACAAAGTATGAAACGAATTTTTCATGTACTATTTTTTATTTATTCAATTGTTGCAAATTTAATAATCTTATTTTTATATGGAAGAAAACAAATCCAATTTTTGGGATACTTAAGTTTTGTGATGCTAAGCATCCTTCTTGTTTGTGATATGATTATCTTCCTTATTTTAATATTGTAATAATAATTTTTTTGAAAGTTTTACCGAGGCAAATACTGCTTGTGTTCTTGAGCTCTACAATCATATCAAAAATTTGAAATTTGGTGGATATGAATTAAACATATCGAAAATGGGATAATCTGAGAAAATCAATGCAACTGGTTCAGTATTTAAGTGATAAAGGCTTGGCCATAATTGGGAGCAGATGTTCGCGCCTATATTGAAGTTAAACTACAAGGAAAGGATTCTAAGTTTCTCTTCTTTTATTTTTATGAAAAAAATATTATGAATGTTTTATTTAGGTTTATGTTTCTTCGTTTAAGATTCTTTTATGACCATGAAGTGAATGACTTATGTTTCTTTCCTCTTTTTCTTCTGTTTTAGTAGTTATTTTTAGGTTTTACATATATCTTAGGTTATAAATTATGGATTCCTTTGCTATGACTTATTTGCAATTTGTTGGTATTATGGTCATCATTGATTTCAAAGTAGCACTCATGTAGAGATAACTCAGTTAGTGTCGTAGTTGCATAAATAGCATTAGGTATTCTATAGTTCAAAGCAAACTGCGGGCCAATTACTAGAGATTTGGCATCAAGTTGAATTGCTAATTCAGAGTTGTCACTATAAGTAGCATTAGTTCAACCAACGATCAATATGAGAGGCCGATTCTGGATGACGAGAAATATCTAGGAGGCTCAATATTTCAATACTCGAGTTTGACTTCTGTTCAACGTAGGGGCGCAACGAATCATCCTCAAATTTGACAAAATTATTGTCCTGGATGTATTGATTCACAATTATCACCTCCGGTCTCGATCTCCAAACTGAACTCCATGTCTTTGACAAGAAGCAAGTTCGAGCTTCTTCTTTTAGCCCGTATTTACGAATCTCACGTAAGATGTGGTGAACTATGTATACCTATAACCCTGACATTCTATCCTTATTACAACCATCAGTTATTTCTTTCATAATTCTTAAACTTTTTATCTTCTTAGATTGAAGGTCCATTATATTATTATTATTATTAGTATGCATAGTATATTTATAAGCGACTATCTTCCCGTTATCATGAATACTATGGTAAGAAATCAAGATACCAACTTAATTTCCTCTTCATGTATTCACCATAACTTTTCCATATATAAAAGATCGTGAAATCTACATCCTTTCCTTACTTTTTTGGATGAGCAAGAGTATTTTGATGCAGTGTATATGTAAAAGTTCACATATAAAATTTGTAACAAATAATATGTCTGAATTTATTATTTTATAATTATAATAAATTTAATATTAAGAACCTTAAATAATATACATGTAAAATTATAAATTCTCGATCCACATTTATGTTCACTTAATTTCATAATAAGAAGAATTTAAGTTTATACCGTTATAATTCTATTCCATGACTGTCCATTCCAAGTTGGAGTTGGTCATAACTTTTTCATACTTTTCTAAAAACTCTCCAAATAAAATGAACTTCTCCATACGTTTATTTTGACATTGCAAAAATTCCTTCTTTTTTCGAAACATAAAACTAATATCCAAATTATAAGAACCTTCTCAAGTCGCAAGGATCTCTGGACAAACTAATCCTTTGAGCTTTCAATTGGAAAAATACATCATAAAGTCTTGAACATAATTGTCTTTAATTTAAAAAGATTTACGTGTCAATAATAAGAGTAATTGACATGGAGGTTCAAAGATATCGTTTATGCTTGGAGCCTAGAGATGATAAAGATGTGCATCGATTTCATTAAATTAGAGGTGAATATATATTGTAAAAGTTAAGAACTATTAGACGTCTATATTAAGATGATAAGAGAACAACTAAAGTATTAGCTTGTGAAGTTAGAGTGTGTTGAAGTCATACTGTCATGTAATCTTTTTCTGCCCCGCGCTTGAAAAATTATTTACATTTATCTTGCTGGTGAAAGCAAATGACATATTTTGTAACTTTATTGGATGACCCACTTGATTTGTTGTTTTTGTTTTTGTATTGATAGGATGATCCTATCTATTGTATAAAAACTCGACTTAAGATTCCAAGTGATGAAGCGATGTGATAGTTAAATTATGATTGCCATCGACTTCGTAGTTTCTGGTAGAGAGTCTTTGGGAAGGTGCACCAATTGATTATGATGGCTAAGCTTGAACGTGGCAACAATTCTATTTTTTGGCTAATATAGAGTAGAACTTATAGTAAATTTTTACCCCGTCCTATGATATTTTTGTATAAACTATTTGTTGGTTTACTTCCATAGATACTACCTAAATATTAAAGGACTTTGGAGCTAGAAATTGGAGAAGTAAAAATTGACTATTTCTTCATTCTTGAGTGACTACTAGATGAAAGGGTGTATTAATACACGAATAAAAGAAAAAATTGTGAAGTGAAACAGAATAAATTATAACTTTGTTGTAACTATATATGTTGTTCTTATTGTTGCTGCTTGCAAAAATAGTTCACGAGCTTGATTTTGCCAAAATACTTTCAAAGTTTTATTGCAATGCAAACTTTCCTGGGTTTAAATTAATCTACATGCTTCTTAATTGACCAATTTCTTCTTTTTCATTTAATTGGGTAAAGTTAATGATTGTTGTTGTTATACATAGAAAGTAGTAATACAAAGGTACAATATAACACTAAAAAGCAATTTCCAAAAATACTTAAGTTCTATTAAAATATTGTTATAGAGAGGTTTTACTGTATTAATAAATGAATTTTTCATTTATGTGTTTAACAAATATATCTTTTTAATATATATTATAAAATTAGAAATTAGATATGAATGTCTTCACTAATTCATTGCTAAATTGCTCGTAGCTAACAAAAATGAATAGTAATATATAATCACCTGTATTATACTTAAGTGGTAAGATGTAATAGTAATTTTATTGTGTTCTTAATAATTGAGTTATGGTGCTCCTCTTAAGTATACTCTTTATCTTAATCTATTGAAGGCCACTTTAGCATGCAAAATAAATACTTTAATTATATCTGAACATTTGATACAATGAACTACAACAAGGATAACTTTTTCCCTTCTAAACAAGATTTATCTTTTCCATCCATTAAATTTTTAAAGTTATTGAATAATCGGTTGCCATAATTTCTTGGCATTAAATTTTTCAAAAGGGCAAACTCAAATATGTAACTAACAGTTTCTATCGTACAGTATTAAAACTTGCCAATTTTTAATGTTTCACGACACCCATCGATACTTAATTAAATCAATGTTATAAGCAAAGTATTATTTCTTTCAGTGACTCTATTCTTTTTCATTTGAGGCATAACCCAACAAACATGCTGAGTGTATGTAAATAATACTTAAAGAAAAACAAAATCAACAAGTTGAAATTTATAATAGGACAGACTCCATCAGTAAATCAGTAATATAAGTTCAAGAGCTACTGAAGATGATATACTATTCAGTATCATAGTTCTGGATCTTTTTCTTCATGAGTTAAATAGAATTTTTATCTACAGTAAACTTCAATAGTGCTAAATGATACTCACATAAGGATATGGTCCTAAACCATTGCTCTACTGTATAGAAAATATAGTGCCCAATAAATAACGACATAGAAAATTTTATTCATGCCCATTATAGGTAAAATGCAATAAGGAGATAAAGAAAAAATGACACCTAAGAAGGAATGTTGACTGAAGTAGCGGTGCAATAAATGACGAGCATAATCTAGATGACGAGAAGATGAGGATTTTTGTGTTTGGTTAATGTCTCATAGAAAAGATAAATAGCAAAACATAACCAATCCAACTATTTTAAATTTTTAAGATCGAAGTACATTTTTCTTAAAGGTACCTATTGATCTCAAATATTTTCACGTGTCGTGTTTTATTTACTTTTTCCAATTGCACAATTATTTTCTATATGAAATTAGTTGTTTAATGCCTTAAAACTTGAAATCTTATATTGATTTTATTACTCTGGTGGATCAAAAGGTAATCTAAAGAACTATAATTTCTCTTAATAGAAAGAATTAGTCTCGAATCTGTCCCATTCATTCTTCTTTTTCTGAAGGTAGGGAGGGTCAACGAAAGAAGTGGTGAGGGCAAAAGAAAGGGTTTTCAATTCAAAGTGAAAAAAAGATTTGTTGAGATATAACTGATAATAACATATTTGAGATAAAATATTTATTTATATTTTTTAAATAGAAATAACATTTATTTTAACTGTTATTGTTATTTTTAAATTATTTTGTCTTTCTTATATATAATTGTGAAATACACATGCAAAGCACGTACACTAAACTAGTACTTATAAATATATGTATGCATACCTAGTTATTGTGTCAGCGTCTATCCCTTCCGTTCATTGATTCAGATTGTTATATTCATTCTTTGGCCTTGTATACTTGTATATAACTTCCTTCCACTTTTACTTTGTATATTGGCCAGTATAGTGCTGAGATTCCTAAGTATGGCTGGAATAATTTAGTGCAACCTTAATATTTCCTTAGCCTTAATATGATAAGTCTCTTGGAAATGAATTGGATAGGTTATACTTATTATCTCATTGGTTGTCGTACATGATTGTTGGATATTTGGGTGTAGTTGTCCATTCTGTTTATATGTTATATATATCTACTTTATCTTTGGAGCTTAGTTGGTAATTGCCTACTAAGTATCATTTATTTGTTACACACACTATACTTATGCAACCTACAGATCATAGTACGTGTAATCGTTATTAATGTGTGCATCATGAAAAGTAGCCAAGGTTCAGATACTTAGAGTGAGCTCCTGACATTTAGAGTGTTTCTTATCTCTCTCTTATGTATTAGACTAGTCTATATGTTGTATTGGAGATAAGTTATATTCATTTGTACTTCACTTTGTACTATTGTTATAGTAGTAACTCTTTTACTGATACCACTAGGTTTTGGGATTTTATTATGTATTTGGTTCTCTTAATTCATCTATTCTGCATTTGGGTATATATATATATATATTGGGGTAGTCCATTACTAGCCGTTTCGAACTACGAGGTTGTCTTTCCTACTAATGGGTTTAGTAAGCACCATCATGACTAGAGAAATTGGGCCATGACATGAAGTATTAACAACAATGCCATGACTACGACCCAATTGACGAGTCATTATCACTCGTCACCAGTCATAGGGTGGGTCTCATTGTCACAGCAGTAAGGTTACCCAAGGTTTCAGTCTTAATAACAACTCCTCATCATGAGTCGTGGTGAGTGACTTGTGACCATAGCAGCTAGGGATAGAATTTCGGTCCCCACGTAATGATTCTAGGTAACGACTCATGGTCTGACCTCACGAGTCGTTACCTGACCCATGATGACTGGGCCTAATTTTTCCTGCATATTTTAATTAGGGTATCTTTGGTTTTTTCCTACCTATGCACTATTCCACATGACTTAAAAATATCTATAGGACCCTTTTAACATCAGTTATCAAAATCAACACTACTCTCTCCTCTCTAATTCCCAAGTCAAGAGAAAACTAAGGTTTATAAGGAATTCAATCTTCAAGCTTTAAACTCTGGATTTATCCTAAATTCTTGTGTGTGCTTTAGGTATGTATCTTATCCCTAACTCTAATTTTATACTATGACATATGTTTTAATCACTGTTTATGTGATTTAGTTATGGGTTTGAAATTAGGTTGAGGATTTTTGGTTGTTTACTATTGGAATTGTTTTTCCCGTGCTTTGAATGTGTCATTCATGCTTTATAAATGGTTTTTGGGGATCGAATGGGTGCACTTTTATGGGAATTTTGAATAGGGAACATGGGTTTCCCCAAATTGATGGATTTTATCTTGGAAAATAGTATTAACCTCAACCCACCTAGTATGACTTTGGTTTTAAATGTGGAATTTGCATGATTTAACTTACTTTTGAAATGGTTGCATTGTATTAATGGACAAATGAATAAAAACTAATTTGAAAGGCCTTGGTGTCCATGTTTTGGATTTTAAAATGGAACATGGGAATCAAATTGGTTAACTAGATTGGAAATTAGATTAGCTTGAAAACATAATTGGTATAACGATACCAAGTGGTAAATGCCTTAATAAATGGCTCCTGGGTTAATGATATTATGTGCAAATATTTTAATTTGGGCTTAAAAAGAATTGTATAGCTCACTGTAAAGGTGAGGTCCTGAGGGGGGAAATACTAGAAACCACATTTACCAGTGTGGGGGTCCATATGGTTGTGTTCTTGGTTAACACATAATACTTTTGGGATGACTGGAGCCTTGGTATCTTTGTCCCTACTTTGGATTTCCTCGATTCGTGCGGCTAACATGCACTGGGTCTTTTCAACAGAAAGAGCGGAACCCATATAGCATGTGGGTGCCCTTAGGACGCATAGAGCTACACAGTCCAGGATAATATTTTTAAACTCTCATGTTCATGACCCTTTACCCTATCCTGACATCTTATATATATATATATATATATATATATATATATATATATATATAAATGTGTGCATGTGGTTTGACTGATTTTAGACATGGCATTATTTTATCACTTTTCTTGAGTTACATATCAATGTTTATCCTACTTACCGTCTCGGGACACTGCATTGTTTCATGATGTAGGGTCCTAGGGTTCTTTTATTATTCTTGTGCATCATTAGGTAGTATGGCTATCGGTTGATTTATTGGAAAGTGGTGAGCCTCCATCATTCAAAAAGCTTTACCATTTTATTAGGTTTCTTTTTAGATTTTGAGAATTTTTAACCCTCTTTGTCATGGTTGGTGGGCATGTCCCAACCTAGTTATACAATTCGGTATTTAGAGGTATTTGTGGACAAGTATGGGTTGGATGTTCGTTTTGATTCTTAGACTGCCTTTGTCTTATCTACATTCATTTCTATCTATGGTTGTCTTTCATTGTTTATCTTTATGGTACTCTAGATATTAGGCTAAGAGGGTGGTCTCTAACTCAGGGTGGGCTTGAGATACCTGTTATGACTAGGCCCTGATTTGGGTCATGAAACATAGGGAATCGGTGTCCATCATTTTAGACTGAGGTATGCAATTTTCTTCTCACTTTTGGCATTCATTTCAGAAAGGTTTGGGTACTCAGGTAAACCTTAGCACCGCTTTCCATCCTCAGATGGATAGATAGGAAGAGCAGACTATTCAGACTTTGAAGGATATGCTAAGGGCCTGTGTGATTAATTTTCAAGGTAGTTCGGTTGACCATTTTCCTTTTATCGAGTTTGCGTAAAACAATAGTAACCATTCTAGCATTCAGATAGCTTCTTTTGAGGCTCTTTATTGTAGAAGGTGCAGAGTCTCCTATAGGGTATTTTGAGGTAGGTAAGACTAGGTTGTTTCGACCTTACTTGGTCCACCAAGCCATGGATAAGGTGTAATTGATTAGAGAAATACTTAAGACTTCTCAGAGTCACCAAAAGTCCTATGCAGATGCTAGGCGGAAGGAGTTGAAATTTAAGGTTAGTGATTAAGTGTTCTTAAAAGTTTCTCCTATGAAAGAAGTTGGAAAGTTTGTGAAGAAAGGGAAGCGCAGCCCTCGTTATATTGTTCCATGTTAGATTTAAAGAAGAATAGGGAATATTGCTTATAAGTTAGATTTGCTTGCGAGTTTAGGCTCTATTCATCCTTTTTACCATATGTCTATGCTGAAAAAGTGTGTGGGTGATTCTTCTTTTATAGTGCCTATTGAGGATGTTGGTGTGATGGATTCTTTGTATTATGAGAAAGTTCGGTTGAGATATGGGATAGGCAGGTTCATATATTAAGGACTACGGATATAGCTTCGGTAAAGCTGCTTTAGAGGAATCAAAAGGTGGAATATGCTACATGGGAAGTTGAAAAATATATGAAGGCCCAAGTATTCGTTCTCTCATCGCTAGCATAAATTTTATATTATGGCATATATTAAATCATTGTTCATGTGATTGTAATTGTTGGGTTTGAAACTAGGTTGAGGGCTTTTAATGGTTATTACTTGAATTATATTTCCCCTGGTTTAAATGTGTTGTTTACACTTTAATTGATGGTTTTGTGGCTGAATGGGTGCATAGTTATTATGATTGGAATGGGGGACAAAGGTTTCCCCAATTTGATGGATTTTGGCTTGATAATGGTAATAGCCTCAACCCACCATTATAACATTGGTTTTGAATACGAAAATTGCATAGTTGAACTTACTTTTTGAACATTGTATTGCATTAAAGGATAATGGATAATCAAAATGGTTTTGGATTGCCCTTGGTGGCCCTGGTTTTGGAACTTAAATAGACTTGGGAGTTTAATAGTTAATTTAATTGGTTGGCATAATTAGATAAGCTTGCAAGAGTAATTGGTGTGATGATACCTTATTGGTAAATTCCCTAATGAATGACTCCTGAGTTAATGGTTGGGTTTATGTGTAAACTATTTAATTTGGACTTAAAGCGAATTGCACCATGAAGGTGGAGGTCTTGGAGGGACCAACACTGGAAACCGCATTTGCAGCGTGGGGGTTTATATGACCGTGTGCATGGTATAAACTATACAATATAATGGAATGGATGTCTCCTTGGTGTCCTAGCCTTTTTTTTTTATTTTCTCAATTTGTGCAGCCAACACACACTAGGGCCCTTTCAACAGGGGATTTGAACCCATATACCCACGAGTGCCCTTAGGATGGAGCGAGCTACACAATTCAGGTTAATGGTTTTAAACTCTCATGTTCATGGACCCTTTACTCTATCCCGCCATCCTATATATATGTATATGTGAATGTGTGCATGTGGTTTTGACTGATTTTGGACATGGAATTATTTTATCAGTTTCCTTGTGTTACATGCCAGTGCATATCACACTGACCATCCCTGGATGCTACATCATTTTATGATGTATGGTCCTAGGGCTTTTTTGTTACTCCTATGCAGTATTAGGTGGCATGGTGCGTTGGTAGAATTCATGTGAAGCGGTGAGCGTCCATCTTTTGGAAATCCTTACCATTTAATTAGGATCTTTTCTGATTTTGTGAATTGTGAACACTTTTTATCATGGTTGGGGGCATGTCCCGACCTAGTTTGGTATTCCGATTTAGAGGCTTTTGTGGATAAGTATGGGCTGGATGTTTGTTTGATTTGTAGAGTTTACATTTGATTCTATCCATCTTATTACTATTTAGTTGGCTTCTACTGTATTCTCTTATTGTGTTCTGGATGTTAGACTAAGGAGGTGGTCTCTAGCTCATGGTAGGCTTGAGATACCCATCACGACTAGGCCCTGGTTTGGTTTGTGACACCTAACTACTAACCCTCTACCCAAATCAGTGTCCTCCTCATCTTCCTATCAAAGATCATGTCCTCTATAAGCTATAACTACTCCATGTCATGCCTAATCACCTCCCTGCAATATTTCTTTGGCCTACCTCTACCCTGCTTAAAACCATCCATATCCATCCTCCCACACCTCCATACTAGAGAATTTGTGCCATTCATAATCACATGACCAAATCATTGCAACCATACATCCTGCATCTTGTCCTCCACTGAAGTCACTCCCACCTTATCCTAAATAATATCATTTTTAACTATATCCCTCCTGGTAAGTCCACATATTTATTGAAACATCATCATCTTTGATACCTTCAACTTTTGAATGCGGGAGTGCTTAATTGGACAACACTCGACTCCATTCAACATAGTCGGTCAGACTGCCACTCTATAGAACTTACCTCTAAGCTTGGGAGGCACCTCCTTATCACTTATGACTCCTGAAGTGAGCCTTTATTTCAACTCCCTGCACTAATATGGTGTGTGACATACTTATCAATCTCTCCATTCTCCTGAGTCATATCCCCCAAATACTTAAAATTATCTCTCTTCTGAATAGCCTGAGAATCTAGCTTCACAACTACATCAGCCTTATGCATCAAATCATTAAACTTGCATTCTAAGTACTCTGTCTTGGTCCTTCTCAACCTAAGCCCTTAACACTCCAGGGTTTGTCTCCAAACCTCCAACTTATCATTAACTCCTACCTAGGTCTCTTCAATTAGGACTATATCATCAACAAATAACATACACCAAGGCTCCTCTCCTTAAATATGTCACGTCAAAATATTCATCCCCAAGACAAAGAAAAATGGGTTAAGAGTCAATCCCTAGTGAAACCCTATCAATATAGTAAAGTTCTCTAAATCTCCTCTTACTATCCACGCATGAGTCTTCACACCATCGTACATATCCGAATCGACCTAGTGTATGCCACGGGAACCCCTCTATCCTCAAAACACCTCCACAGAATCTCCCTGAGGACTTTGTCATATGCCTTCTCAAGATCAATGAACACCATGTGCAAGTCCTTCTTCCTCTCCCTAAACTGCTCCACTAATCTCCTCACAAAGCGAATGGCCTCAGTATTCAAGTGACCTAGCATGAAACCAAATAGATTCTCAAAAAACGATCCTCCTCAAACTCAACTTTACCACCTTTTCCCAAACCTTTAGATTATGACACAACAACTTGATACCTCTTTAGTTATTACAACTCTGAATGTCCACTTGTTTATATATAAGGGAATCATCATACTCTATTTCCAAGCCTCAGGAATCTTTGTCTCCCTAAAAATAATATTAAATAACCTTGTCATCTACTCCACACCTGCCATACCCGAGCTCTTCCAAAAATCCACTGAAATCTTGTATGGCCCAGTCGCTCGAGCACTCCGCATCCTACGAATATCGCCCTTGACCTCCTAAACCTTAATACACCTAAAATACCATAATCGTGAAAACATCCCTCTGAATGCTCCAAGTCCCCCAACACAAAATCTTTATCCCTCTCATCGTTCAAAATTTTATGGAAATAGGATTGTTAATGCCTCCTAATGTAGGCATCCTCCACCAACACTTTCTTATCTTCCCCCTTGATGCACTTCACCTGGTTAAGGTCATGATTCCATAGCTTTTTAGCCTTGGCTAGCCTATACAACTTCTTATTTATGCCTTTCTCCTCTAAATTTGCATACAAGCTCTCAAAAGTTACTGTCTTAGCCGTTGTAACCATTAACTTAGCCTCTCTCCTAGCTAAATTATACTCCTCCTAATTCCTTTACTTCTCCACATCATCCTTTCTCTCTACAAACTTTGAATAGGATACTTTCCTACTCTCTACCTTGCTTTTAACTTCTTTGTTCCACCACCAATCCCTTTGGTGTTTGCCCGATCAGCCTCTTGAGACACCCAACACCTCTCTAGCTGTCTCCCTAATAGAACTGGTATTCATCTCCCACATACTATCCATCTCCCCTCTACTCTGGAAATTGCCTATTGTCTCCAACTCTCCCCAATCTCGAAAGCACTGTTCAAATTCAAGTTACCCCACTTAATCCTAAGATGATCCTCCATACCCTTCTTTTTTCTACCCATTTTGATTACCAAGTCCATTACTAAGAGCTTATCTTGGGTTGAAAGGTTCTCACCAAGTATGACTTTATAGTATTTACATAGCATTCTATCACCCTTCCTAAGGAGCAAAAATTCTATGTAAGTCTTGTCCACTGAACTACGAAAGGTAATAAGATGCTCCATCTTCTTTGTAAAACATGAATTTTCCACCCACAACCTAGAAGCCTTAGAAAAATCCAAAAGTGAAGCTCTTCATTTGTTCCCATTGAAATCCCCTCCTATGAAAATCTTTTAAATGCTCGATATGCTTTGCACCACCTCATCCAAAACCTCCCAAAATCTCTCCTTATCTTCCTCGTACAAGCCCGCTTGTGGAGCATAGGCACTAATAACATTTAACGTAGACCCTTCAATGACCAACTTAATTGGCATCAACCTATTATCAACCAATTTAACCTCCACCACCTTCCCCCAAAGCTCTTCATCTACTAAGATACCAACCACATTCCTATGCCTCAGGCTACCAAAGTACCAAAACTTATACCAGTCCACATCCCTCACCTTAGAACCTACCCATTTGGTCTCCTGATAAAATTTACACTAATCATTCTCCACTTAAGAATATTCACAAGCTCTATGGACTTACCTTGAAGAGTTAATATGTTCCAAGACCTAATTCTCAATTTAGATGCTCCCTCATCCCACTTAACCCTACTTCCCCTTACCCCAACCCAAAACTCAACCCTTCCCCAGCACTAGACCTAAATCCAAACCTCACCCTAGACCCAAGTCCTGACCCAGCCCCAACCTGGACCCAACCCCAACCCTACCTCGACCTCGACCCCAACCCAAACCCCAACCTATGACATAACCCTAATCTACCATCCACCACCACAACTATTAATTAAAGAAAGAAGTGAAGCAAGAAATAAATCTACAACAACATATGCCAAAAGTAATAAATCTTCAAGAAATCAATAGCATATGCCAAAAGCAATAAATCTATAGGAAATAAACAAAAATTAAATGTGTATACCACTAGTAAAAAAACCAATATACTATGACACAAGTTTTAGTAAGAAAAAACAAATTTATACCAAAAACTATAGTACCCACATGGAAGTAATCAAGGATAAAATAATAGAACTAGTCAAGAAATAGTGAACAAGCGAATCGATAATAGGACTAGCAAACAAAAATGGACAAACCAAGAATCAAATCAAAAAGTTAAATCTAGAATATCTAGATGAGAAGAAGCTAGTGCACCTTATATTTTGGTGATAAGACAGAGAGAAATTGAGTAGATTCTTAGGTGGTGTATTAGAGACAGGTACATATTCTTATTTCAATTTTTGGGTATTGCATTAGATATTCTTACAATACGATACTAGATTTTGGGATTTGATTTATGAGATTTCTTTTAGGTTTTTACTTTTACTTATGTTTTACGTCTTGACTTTACTCTAGAAGTCTCTCCTTGGTTTATGTTATGGTGTCTCTTATTTTCATTTATTAATTTGGTTGATTAGCTTACTTATCAAGGTTGAGCGATGATAAGTGCAATCATGACCTAGTTTTTGAGTCATGAAAAATTGGTATCAAGAGAAGCCAGATTCATCGATCTCATAAGTATAAAAGTGGGATGTCTAATAGAGCCTCTTGGATTGGTAAGTAGATGTGTGTATCTCTATTCGGGGGCTATATGATGTCTTTATAAAAAACATTGATATTTTGATTCTTTGTCATGCGTGTTGTTCTTACCTAATGTTCTAAGTTCTGTTCCACTCTTTTTTTGCAAAGATGGTGAGAACTAGATCTCATGAGGCTAGAGATATTGAGCCAGCACCCGAAGATGGAGTCTAAACTATAGGGTGAGGTAATGTTCGTGTATGGACTAAATATAGAGGAGGACCACATAGAGTACCCCTACCAGAGGTAGTGATAGTGGGACCTCCCGTGAGCCAAAGGTTGAGTGTGTTGGGGATGCGGGGCCAGCTCAGGTCCCTTAGGTTTTAGTTACTACACCAATTTTGAAGAGTCTGTTGATTTGGTTATTTATTCATTTGGATGGTGTTCCCTTAAGTACACTTGTTGTTCCTCCAGTTTTGAGTATGGTACAACCTTCAGTGCTAGAATCTAGTTATGGTATTCCTTAAACTTTGAGTGCATTTTTCCAATTGTACCAACACCTTTATATGGTATTCCTCAGACTTTGAGCAATGATCCACCTTCTATGATAGTATCGGATCATGGTATTATTAGTATAGGGGTACAACCTTTATCTATGGTACCCTAATGTATAGATTCTCAGCCTGCCAGACTTACTATTCCTTCAGTTACTTTGGGTATAATTATGTCTTTTAATTATTAAAAGAGGTTAAGAGATTTATTCGATTGGATCCACCCAAGTTCAGTGGTGCTATTGGAGAGAATGCGTATAAATCTTTGGTTGTTTGTTAAGCTAAGTTACATAATCTTGGATCCCTTGAGTCTCTTGGAGTTGCTTATGCTACCTATCAGTTGATGGGTGTGGTTAGGGATTTGTGGATTTTTTGATCTCTTGGAGTAGGTCTCCATGACTATTGTTGACTATAAGGCTCGTTTTCCCACTTTATCCATGTATTCAGTCGCTGGCATCTCTATCAAGTTTGAGAGTATTCAAAAATTTATAAATGGTTTAGATTGTACTTATAAGTTAGATACAACTCAGATGGTAGTTTACAGGATTTTTTAGGGTGTATTATTGAGCATTCCAAGATGATCGAGACAATCATCTAGGCTACTCAAAAAGGCACCAAGAAGGTGCATCATTATGGTGAGTCTAGTGTACATGCCTCTCGAGGTAGAGATTTCTATAGTAGAGGTTCTTTTAGTTATCATGGTAGGCCGATTCAAGCATTTTTGTAGGGATCGGCCTTTATGTTTATTGACTTTGGGTAGCAAGACATCAGGCTAGGGTTCTAGTTTAGTCGCACCTTCTGAGATTGAGTCAGGCCATAGAGAATGTTTTGTATGTAATAAGTTTAGCCATATGGACAATGATTTCCCTCGGGATATTCTTAGACCTACTTTTATATCTATAGTGAGAGGTGGTTCATGAATAATAGGGGTGAGAAGTGCATTCAAAAATGTAGTTGGAGATTTCTAGAGGTGCTCGTGGTGGTAGTTGTGGGTGATGAAGAATAAATTATACCCTTTTCAAAGATACAAAGCAGTCATTGTCAAATTATATTAACCCACTAGGTTGGGGTCGATCCCATAGGGAATAGGCCAAACTCGCCTCTCGAACTTGCTCAAGTAGCTGAAAGTGCAGGAAAGTAAATGGGGTTTGCAGTTATAGTAAAAGTAACAAGATTTGAATGCTTTTGGTTGTAAACAATTTGAAATGAACACTAGACTCATGTTCCCCTTGACTTCAAACTCCGTAGATTTATCATGATTAATCCCCCTAACTCACCGCCACACATGTAAAATCTGACAAGCTAAGTATTACCAACTGTCTTGTGAACTTGATTGTAAATTTCACTCTTTACCTTGTGAGTCTCAGGGTGTTGTCTTACTAACCCTTGTCTTTGATCCTAGTTTAACTATCACCTTATGGGTCTCAAGTTATTAGATGAGGGTTGATAACCTTGAATCACTGTTGCAATCTTATTTTTACAATCTCAATCTATCTTGTGAAGATGATCTCGTATATAGGTAGATTCTTAGAGTTGGACACCACTAAGAAATCAAATAAACTTCAGGAGATCACAATACACATGTAAAGGATGATCTAGCAGAATCTAAAACTTCTCTTATTTCATTATTCTGCAAGGGTTTGAATCCTAGCTAATGAAATTAGACGCTCATAGTTGTGAAACAAGCCATGGAAGTCAATAAGGAATACATATGATTAATCTCACAATAATTGTCAAAGAAAACCCAAAGTCTTAAATTACTTAATAAACCAAAAACCAAGAACAAAAAGATTACAAGATCAAAAGTCAATCTTGAAATCAATATGTATTTGTAAGAGTATAAAGTGCATAACCTAATATAAGAGTAACTCAAGGGTATTTATAGCTTTTCAAAATAACAAGGAAAACCTAACTAAAGCAAAATACAAAAATTATGTCTGCAATAGTCACGCCGCTAGTAATGAGTTATCTAGACTGACGGCGGTTTATTAGCTGCTTTCATTGCTCTCGTCTGTGCTCAGTGATAATGACTCGTGGTCAGACCTCAAGAGTCATTGGCATCAAGTCATTGTCACTCTAGTGAATGTTCAAAATTTAATATTTTCTCTCTATTTTCATAATGACTCCTCACTAGAGTCGTTTTCACTCGTAATAACTCGTACCCTTTATCCATTTCCACTACAGGCTTCAAGTCTATCTTCATGAGTTTTTCTAGCATGCTCAGAATAACTCACACCACCACTCGTTGTCACTCCTAATAAGTCGTGGTCATCCTCAACATCAATCCGTCAAATAGAAACCCTCATAGTTAATATCAAGACTTGGTCTACGAGTCGTATGGTGATATAACGACTCATAGTCCAGTTAATACTTTGATTTTTTCAGAGCTTTTTCATCCAATGCTATTCCACACCACTTCCAACCTAGTTCATATCTAATAAAATGGCCTAATTTCTACATATTTTCACTATTTTAAGCATCAAAATTGACATAAAATCATGGCACATCAAAACCCTCAACTTAAAATGTTTTCATGTCCTCAGGCAACAAAAACAAAAAAAAACAACCACGATGCTTAACTAGATACACCTAAGATACCTATGGCAGTCAAATCTAATTTAAGCTCCAGAACGTTACCCCCTCCTATTTTAACCTTTTGAAACCAACTTTAGAATCAATATAGCACAATAACATGACACAAAGGAATCAAGCGATGGCACTACATTAGTAACAAATAATCATGCATATGTGCAAATTACAGTACCCGAACAAATAAGCAGCTAGCCACACAACCCATGTACTCTTACAACAAAGAAGTCCCACTCACTCAAATAAATTATTCATATTAATACAAGGACGATCATGAGACACTCACACTCACGAAGAAGTTCTGACAATGTGTGCAGAATACCATAGGCTTGCACTTATTTTCTTTACCTCAGCTTTTAGATAGTCAAGTTAGAATCACTATAGGACTTTACTTGGTTTGAAACGTAAGCTTGGGGATTGTTTTAGTACATATGGAAATTTAGTTTCTAAGCCTCCTTGTCACTACAATTACATTTTGGGGTCCACTTATCAACTATTTTTTCTTTTATTCCGCCCTTATTTCTCTCGTTTTATTTTTTTATTGCCCATTCGGGTTGGGTGCAGTTTCTTTTATTCTTTTCTTTTATTTTTGCTTTTATTTTTCCATTTTTTCTCTTTTATTTTTCTATCATACCCAACCTTACTTTATTTTCTCTTATTTTACACCCTTCTTCATACCCAGATCAAATTATGCACTGCTATGATAGCCACCCTCAACTTAGGTGATTTTCCTGAGTTGAGGTTTATAATGTCCAAGAAGGACCAAGTCCAAAATAGGTTCATTGTAATACAAATGGGATGGTGAAAGGTGAAAACACGAGAAATGGTCGATCAGGCTCAAAATCGATATAAGGGATACTTATTCACATTTGGAAGGTCATTTCAAGCTAATTTCAAGAATGGCCTATAATCCTTTCCTAAATAACTATCCTACAAACTAGGCAAGACCAACCGGGCAAGTTATGGATTCAACATACAAAGAAAACTAAGTAGCATCTCACACACACATGTCACAAGGTTGCATCACAAGATACTACCTATCCGGTTCATGCAAATGTTAGATATAATTATTTTGTTCCTAATACTAATACCATAATGAGATTCACAATTGGTCACATATGTATGCACAACATACAGTTCAAATAAAAATAATTTTTTTGGAGGGGTATCATTTTGTAACACATTTAATCAAAATTAAAACATATCAATTGTCTTAAGTACTCACATGTCTCTTATTTAAACAAAAAAAAACACAACATCAAGAAAAACACAATACAACATAATTTTTTACTAGACATGTCGGTTCTACAATCATACCATGACTGATGGGAAAAAAGCACAACAATAAAAAAAAACCTGATGGTTGTGGTATAACCCCACCCCAACTTAAAGCATATACACTGTCCCTAGTGTATCTAGAATATAAAAATAGAGAACAAGGAAACAACTGTGTACATTAGGCATCGGATCATGATGTCTCAATATAGAGGACTTTAAAATAGGTCCCACTATTAGCAGTCGTGGTCCTAGTGGTGGACGAGATGCTCAAATCAACATTGGAACCAACGGTGTTCGGTGTTCTCAATGGTGACTATGGCTATAGAGCAGTGCTACTACTCAACTCTACTAAATCTTCAAAAGGTCACATCAATAACTCAGGAGATACCAGCTCTCGCTGCCATCTTACAGACCCTCGTCTAATGGTCCTACTCATCCTGAACACTGGCTGCCTTGGAAGCCTCTACTAAATCTCTCTCATCTTCTTATCATGCTTATCTTTCTAGATCTCTCACCTTTATCAACCCCAATAGCAGTGCTTGTCCTCCTAACTCTATATGTATATTAGGCACCTCATCTACGGGTGTCTCCTCAATAATGGTCATAGTAGGGAAGAGTATGGCATGCATGTCCTCCATGGTATTCTAAAGTATGTCCAACTCCTCATGTTCGCACGTCAGATCTTGGGCATGAGCATTTGCAAACTTTTGCTTTATCCATTGCTCTAACCCATCCAATTGGGTTTACATACCTCTCATCTCACTCTGTATATCCCTCTTGACCCAAGACTGAACCCTGTCCTCTATATTCTTAACTTTTCACTCAACTATGATTAAATTTTTAGCATATAAGTAAAAAAGGTATACGACACTAAAGTATAGCTATCGGAAGCTATTCTAGAAGTAAATGTTTATTCCGCCAGAGGTGTGGTAAGAATTTGAGAAGGACCCATTGTATTTGTCGAGTCCTGAGGGCCGGAATAAGCAGTCTCAGTGGGGGTATCACTAATATTGGTAAACCTCAAAGTGTTGATACCATGCCCGTCAGCCTAAAATACCTTTTAGAGTAGAGTGGATCCCATATTTGCCTTTGAAATAAGGTTTGTAATATCTCAGATCAACCCCAAGTTAATGGTCCACCACACCTTAGAGAACTGGTCCACACCTGGTAGCTTTGGAACTCCCTGATCTAAACATATCTGCTTTAGCAAGTGGGGGAATGCCAAAATTATATCTATGCTCACCGCTCGATCATAGATCTCTCTTTCTATTATCTTAGTTATATCTATCTTGAAGCCCTCCACGATACCCACTACCAAAGCATCGTGGTCTATATGGAGTACACTATCCCCATTCATGGGGATCAACCTATGATGCACCAATGCTCATCAAGACTTTACCACAAAATTCAAACTACCCTTTGTAATCCATGTTGAAGGTCTAACTGCTCCACCAACCACCAAAGGTGCCTCCTCCTATGCCATAGAAATGATACCGGCCATCCATCAAAAATGAGTGAACTTATTGATAGAACCAATTTGTTCGTCTTCACCTTCTGTATTTCATTAATGTGGTAATAAATCTCCAAATATTGGTCGAAAGCTGGAAATCTAGCCCATGAAGGAATCTGGAAATGGTTTGTGTTGAGATGCTCACCCAAACACCTCAGATTAAAACATCTATCAATGGGTCACTACCCTTCCATAATTGCCCTTGTGGGTATAGCAATTCAGCTCCATCTAATTGTGACACATAACTTCTACACTAATACTGGTCTATAGTATCCTAGGTCCCTGGTCATCCACTTAAAGTGGTTTGTATGAATCTCGCCTCAAATTTTCTCATCTCAGACATACCGTTAGCACTCACTTTAGGCTCTAAATAGAACCCTCTCTTTGACTTCTCGATGGAAGGGATTACAGAACTATCCCTATAATTCCTACATCCTGAAATACCCCCACCGATTAACAATAGGCATCGGGGAAGTCTCTATCTGAAGTGGCTCAGCAGGAGGTGAAGGATGTGGGATCTCAACTAGGTTGTCACTAGATTTGCTTTCTTCCTCCTTCTCCTCATCTGTCGACCCCTCATTTTAAGATTTCACATTCATGGATCCACTATTTATAGTATCTTCTTCCTCATTCTCATCCTTGAGGCTAGACTCATCACATGACTCACTGTTCTCTTCAGACAGGGATCGTGAGTTGTAGTGGTAATTGGCTCTCATTTTTCATCCTTGGCCTAGTGGGTAGTAGTGAATCTTTCCCTGGAGCAATTTTATCACCTTGGGGTAATTTCTTCCTTGGTTCCACCACCGCTCTATTGGGTATTCCTCTAGTGAGCCATTTGATTCTTCTTCGTTAGTGGATCCATTCCTAAGATAAAGAGTAAAGGGGCAGGCTGGCTTCTTGGGTGTTTTCTTCTTGGTGATGTCAAACTAGGGTGCCATTGGTACCTGTTGAAACACACACATTAGTTAATCCTACAAAAGGAAGGAAATAAGAAAAATAAACAAGTGTGTGGCAATAGCTAAGAACCCTATGAGTTAGGGTATGACTGGTTAACATAGGTAACAAGTCAGGGTATGACTCGTTACTAAAGGTAACAAGTCATTATGAGACTCGTGGAGTGGAAGGTCTCTGTGAAATTATTTATTGGTCAGGTAACGGGTCTTCATACCAATTTTTTGTGTTAGACAATGACTTGTCACCAACATTTGTTGCCTAACCAGAAACCTTTCCTTGGTGCCTTTCCCGTCCCAATCACCATGAGTCATATAGTGAGAAAATGAATTATGGCGTGATTTGTTATATCAATAGAACCTATACTCCTTTTTTAACCTATGTTTCCAGTGACTATGGGTCACATAATGACTCGTTAGGTGACCCAAAAGTAATTATAAGTCCCATAGCTACTGCGACCTGGGTGTTTCAAAGGCTTGTGTTTTGATTTTCGCATTCCTAATGGGTACTCAGACTTCCCCTGGTTTAAACAAGTTTAACACACTCATAATTCACTCCATAAATAACACTTTGCATATATTTCATTTTACTCCTATTTGTGTTTATACTCATCATGTTTCTCAAGAACAATTGGGTTTTCAACTTAGGAACAAGAATAGTACCAATGAATCCAAGCTTCTTATACTATATTGAATATCAAGTTTAAGAGATATAACATGTAAAGCATAAAATTTACTTGAATAGGCTACTTGTATCCTTTAAAAACTTGACAAAAATTTGTCCTAGTTCTTAATATGGGAAACTTTGGGAGATTCTTGTGATTTTGATGATTTAGGGATGAATTATGGGTGTACTTTAAGAGATAATGGAATGGTTTTGGGAATAGAGGGATTCATAGTCATTTGAAATAGAAAGACAATGAATTTGATTGCCTTTCCCCTTTTTAATTATATGATTTAGACCGGATCGACCCATTGAGTCCGCGATGTCGGGCTTGATAACAAGTCGACGTAATAACTCGTTGTGACTGATGATGAGACATAGACTCCCTCCATTTTGACTAAAACCTTACTGGTCTCCAATTATAACAATGCAAAGTTGTTGTGTCAGACAATGACTCATTCTGAGAGTCGTTATGACTCTAGAGAGTACTTACCTAAGGGTGATCTAAAGCTCCAACTCGTCACGACTCTAGTGATGAGTCATTGTCTATCACAACAACTTGAGGGACCTGGAAAAATTTTTTGGTCTTTTTTTGCTATCTCCAGCCCTACACATTAACACACAAGTTACCCTATAATGTAATAAGTACAAAACATGGGTTGCCTCCCATGTAGCACTTGATTTAACAATGTGGCATAACGTGGCTATATTGGATACTCAGAGTTCACAAACCATCCCATTAGTTGCCTCCCATGCAGCGCCTAATTTAACATTGAGTCACAATGTAAATACCTTGGTTACTCAAACTTCACCAAGGTCCATATCAAGATATACTTTCACCTCATTAGGGTTTCCATATAATGCTTCACCTGCTGCCCATTCACCTTGAATGGGGCTTCACCATCATACTCTAAGTCAATAACACCACGTAGGAATACCCGAACCATAGTGGATGGTCTATACTACCTAGAATGTAGCTTTCTAGGAAATAAGCGAAGTCTTGAATTATACAACAAGGCCAAATCACCAGGGTCAAACACTCTTTTATTAATTTTCTTATCATGATATAGCTTTATCTGTTCTTTGTATAAGATGAAATCTCATAAGCACTGAGCTGAAATTCATCCAAATCATTCACCTTGCTCAACCTCAATGTATTTATATCATGCCACTCTAAATTGAGTTTTTTCAATGCCCATAGTTCCTTATGCTCATGTTCAACCAGCAAGTGACATGCCTTACTGTCACAAGCTGATATAGTGAGGCACCTATGGGATTCTTAAAAGTTGTTCGGTAGGCCCATAATGCATCATCCAACTTCTTAGACTAGTTAGTCTTGTTGGCATTCACAGTCTTTGCTAATATAGACTTGATCTTTCTATTGGAAACTTTGACCTACCCACTCATCTGAGGATGGTAAGGTGTTGCCACCTTATGCTTCACACCATATTTTTTGAGCAGGGCCTTGAAAAGGTGATTACAGAAGTGAGAACCAACATCACTGATAGTAGCATGTGGAGTGCCACTAAAATGTACTTCATACCATAGAAGCTCACAAATGGACCCATGAAGTCAATTCCCCATACATCAACTGAATCCAACTCCAAGATAGGTGTCATGAGGAGTACATGTATTCATGAAATATTATCTTGACATTGGCATTGGTCATGGGTTTGTGAATAGTCATGAGCATCCTTAAATATAGTAGGCCAATAATATCCATATTGCAGATTCTTATGGGTTGTACAGTTTTCACCATGATGACCCCCAACAAGCGACAAATAACAAGCCTCAAGGATGTTCATCATCTCCATCTCAGGAATACATCAACAAATTACACCGTCCATACAAATCCAAAAGATATAAGGAACATCCCAGAAAATTTTGTCACCTCATGCATAAACTGCTTTCTCCACTGGAATGACGAATGTTCCAGAACAAGATCACTTCCAAAAAATTGGCAAAATCAAAAAACCAGGGGATTAAGTCTTGAGATGCTCCCAAGACCTGCTCATCTGGAAAAGTATCATCTATGTCAAGCTCATCCCCTAATTTTTGCATTGCCTACTCCTCAAGTCGAGAGATGTGATTAACAACCTAATTCTCAGTGTTTTTTCAATCTTTTACCTCAAAGTTAAATTCTTCCAGAAAGAGGACCCAACATATTAACCTCGGTTTAACATCCATTTTCAACATTATATACCTCAAAGTTGCATGATTTGTGTGAACTATGACTTTGGTCCCAATCAAACAAGACGAAAACTTCTCAAAAGCAAAAACCAGTGCAAGCAACTCCTGCTCAATGACCGTATAGTTCTTCTATACAGGGTAATGCCTTGTTGGAATAAGAGATTGGGTAAAGGATTTTCTCGCATCTTTGGCCTAGGACAACACCCAAGGCCACTCTACTAGTAACACGTATAACCTCAAACAGCAAAGACCAATCATAGGATTCAATAAGAGGAGCTGAGATCAACTGCTCCTTGAGAAACTCAAAGGCCTTAAGACATACATCATCAAATACAAATTTAACCTTTTTCTCTAAAAGGTTGCATAGAGGATTAGCAATTTTATAGAAGTCTTTGATGAACCTCCTATAAAAGATAGCATAACCCAAAAAGATTCAAATACCTTTAACTGAGATTGGTGAAGAAAAATTTTCAATCTTCACTCTATCAATCTCAATACCTCGTTTTGAGATTTTGTAACCAAGGACAATACCTTTCTTCACTATAAAATGGCATTTCTCCCGATTCAGCACAAGATTGCACTTATCACATCTTTGGAGTGAGTTGGCCAAATAGGCCAAACAATCATCAAAAGAGTCCCCAACAATCAAAAAGTCATCCATGAATACCTCTATAATGTCCTCCACTATATCAGAAAATATAATTATCATACACCTTTGAAAGGTGGCAAGACCATTGCATAATCTGAACGGCATCCTCTTGAATACAAAATTCCCATAAGGGCAAGTAAAAGTAGTCTATTCCTAGTACTCGGGACCAATTAAAATTAGATTATATCTTGAATACCCATCAAGAAATCAATACTAGCCCCTACCTGTTAGTCTGTCAAGAATATGATCCATGAATACATAGGGAAATGGTCTTTTTTATTCTAAATATTTAGCATCCTATAATACATGCATACTTTCTATCCAGTAATTGATCTTATAAGACCTAATTCATTCTTCTTATAAGGGACCATAGTGATCCCACCCTTCTTCATTATGTATTAAACCAGGATAACCCACTTGCTATCTATAATAGGGTAAATCACTCCAGCATCTAAATACTCAATAATTTCTTTCTTTACTACCTCTTCTATTGGAAAATATTACCTACAATGGTTCTTAATAATGGGTATACATGCCAGTTCAAGTTGTCTCTTATAAGTGATAATATCAGGTGGAATCATCATAATGTCTGCAATAGTCCATCCTATAGCCATCGTGAACCTCTGCAACATTGAAAGCAATGCTTCAACCTATTCCTCAACAAAATCAGCCACAATATGAACGACAAGGTATTATCAACCCCAAAAAATACTTAGCGCAAGTGAGATGGGAGGGTCTTCAATTCCAAGATCAGTGGCTCCTCAATAAATTATCGAGCTGGAAGAGTGATTCTATTCTACAAATCAAGATCAAGCTTCTTTGGAGCATAATTATAAGAACCTCTCCCATACAATTCACTCACTATCTCATCATACTCATCGATGCCATAGCTATCAAATTTCATGATAATTGTTGCTAATACCTATATCAACTAGTATGCTGCCCGTAGCTAGGAAGGGTCTATACAAGATAATATGGACTTTGAAGTCCACCTCATAGTCAAGGATCATAAAGTCAACTAGAAATATGAAGGATCCAACCTTCACCAAAACATCACACAAAATACCAACAGGTTTCTTTATAGTTTGGTCAACCATCAATAACCTTATAGACATTGGTTTGAGTTCTACCAACCCCAGATACTTATACACTACCAACGGCATCAAATTTATGATGGCTCCCAAGTCATATAAGGCCCGAGCAAAGTTGAAGAAGCTAATAGTAGATAGAATAGTAAATGTTTTGGGGTCCTCCTTCTTCTCTACTAATGATCTAAAAGTAACTGTGCTATAATGGTGCACATTATCAGAGGGCTCGGAAGTTATATCTTCTTCTTAGTGACCAAATCCTTCATAAACTTAGTGTATCTGGTCATCTACTCTAATGCTTCTACAAAAGAAATATTAAAAGATAGTTTTTTCAACATCAATAAGAACTTCTGACACTTTTCTTCTTCTTGTTTCTTCCTCAAACTTCTGACACTTTCCTTCTTCTTGTTTCTTCCTTATTCTCTTGGAAAAAGATGGGGAAGGTCATGGAATGGTCTTCAACATAAGCTCAACTACTTTTTCCAATCCTTTAATATTCTAACACTTTTATCAACACCTATCAATTTCTCTATCTCTGCTTCAGGTGTCTCATCAACATCAATACTATCATTCTATAGTGCATAAACTACAGGTATAGCAGGGTCAATAGTTTCCTTACCACTTTGAGTGGTAATTGAAAGACAGTGACCATTATTCTTAGTATGCTACACTGTATTGCTTGGAAGGGTACCCGTCTACTGCTGATTCAAGGTTGTTGATATTTGGCCAAATTGTCGCTCTAATTTCTTGACTGTAGTAGCATGCGATTCCACTTTCTAGATCAAACCTGAATGTCTACCTTAATATCCTCAAGCCAAATTTCTTGACTTTTCTAACCCTTTTTCCATCTTTGACAACATCGCCTCCATCCTTGATTAACTATTATGCTCCCCTCTCTGCTTTGATCTCTATATCTATCCTTATAGTAGTTCTAACCTTGATTCCCTTGCCTAGAGTTCCAATTATCTTGAGTAGATGATTGGCCCATAATTAGAAACCCGCCAACTCTATATATAGATATTTAGCCTCTTCATCCACATCAGAATCATATGATCTGGAGGCCTTAACTTGTATGCCCACTATATGTATGAACTCAAAATTCATCATTGCAAACTGATTTTTTAGCTATCCAACCTCAGCCCTTAGCTGAGAAACCTCTTTTAACACTGTGTTATCAATAACTCTATACCATCTAAAAGCCCTAATAGCATTAGAGTCAGCACCTCTCTTTGCCTCCTGAGTATGCCACCCTCGATTGGTGAGAGAGATCTAAGCTAACATCTCCAATATAGCCTTCCAATGCAGGCACACAAATGCTATACCATTAATAGTGTCCGACATAGCTTTCAAAATGGAATTAAAGGATCATTAGAATATTTCAAGCAAGTTTCTTCTCGTAATTCTATGATTTGGCACTATCATCAACTTTTTTTTAACCAAAACTAGGCCTCATACATTGAGTTTGAATGAAACTACCTAAAATTATATATCTCATCCTTCAATTGTAGAATTCTGTACGGGGAAATAAATAATCCAAAAACTACCTTTGTAACTTATTCTAAGTAGTCATGGACCCACGAGAAGGTTCCCCTAACTATAATGTAGCTTCACTAGTTAGAGAGAATGGGAACAACCCAAGTCTTAGCGCTTCCTGATCTACCCCAGATATGGTGTATGAAGTGCAAATTATAATAAAATTAATGAGGTACATGTTTACATAATTCATCGATAGGCCTAAAAAAATACCTGTCAAATTGAACAGCTGGATCATCGCATAAGTAATATTGAACTTTACATTCGGTGTCAATTCAGAAAGAATGATAGCTCTTGTCTCGGTAGGCTCAATATATCCCAAGTCCTCCTATGGATCATTATTTGGTGGAAAGTATTAATAGGCTGGGAGTACTTAAGCTCTATCTCTTCTATCTCTATTAAGTTCTGCTAGATGATCTGCTCATTATCTCTGCCTTCTCAGCTCAGCCTTCTGAGCTATATAATTGGTATATCTATCCCTCATCAAATTAGCATTATTTTCTTTTTCTAATAATTGATTAAGGGTTTGATCAATCATCTCTTGGACTATACCAGGAGGAGGAAGAGGCAAGTCATTTGGATTATCCTGATGCCCCTCAAGATGAGCTTCACATCTGTGTTTTGTCATCATATGATTCGACTATAGGATTTTTTCTAGCTTAGAATCAAGTGGGAGTAAGTCATTGTCTTGACTACTAGTGCTAGGCATACACCAGTGTATGCCTAAAGAAGAAAAGGAAAATAAAACCTGAAAACTTCAACAACTTTAGTTGATAATTCTATAATTGCATACGCCGACAATGGTGTAAAAATTTATGTCGCCTAAACTATACCCTCTTCAAAGATACAAGGAAGTCTCTGTCAAATTATAGTAACCCAACTAGGTTGGGGTCGATCCCAAAGAAAATAGGCCAAACTCGTCTCTCAAACTTGCTGAAGTAGTCAAAAGTACAGGAAGTAAATGGAGGTTTGCAGTAATAGTAAAAGTAATAAAAGTTTAATGCTTTTGGTTGTAAACAATGTGAAATGAACTCAGGCTTGTTTTCTCACTGGCTTCTAACTTCATAGGTTTATCATGGTCAATCCTTCTATATCACTACTACACATGCTAAATTTAACAAGATAAGTATTACCAACTATCTTGTGAACTTGATGGTAAATTTCAACTATTACCTTGTAAGTCTTAGGGTGTCTCCTTACTAACCCTTATCTTTGATCCCAGTTTAACTATCACCTTATAGGTCTCAACTTATTAGACAAGGGTTAATAGCCTCAAATAACTGTCCTAATCTTCTTTTCCTAATCTCAATCTCCCTTGAGAAGATGATCTCCTATACAGGTAGGTTCTTAGAGTTGGCCACCACTAAGAAATCAATTAAACTGGAGAAGATCACAATACACGTGTAAATAATAATTTAGCAGAACCTCACACTTCTCCTACTTCATTATTTTGCCAAGGTTACCACAATCCTAACTAATGGAATTAGCCGCTCATAGTTGTGAAACAAGCCATGGAATTCAATAAAAAAATGTATATAATTAATCTCATAATAATTGATGAAGAAAACCCAAAGTCTCAAATTACTTAATAAACTAAAAAACAAGAACAAGAAGATTTCAAGATCAAAAGTCAATCTTGAAATCAATATGTGTCCGAGTATAAAGTGTGTAACCTAATATAAGATCACCTCAAGGGTATTTATAGTTTTTCAAAATAACAAAGAAAACCTAACCAAAATAAAATAGGAAAATTAATTCGATAATGGTCATGCCTCTGGTAACGAGCCATCTAGATGGACGACGGCTCATTAGCTTCTTTCATTACTTTTTTATGTTCTCAGTGATAATAAATCATGGTCAGACCTCATGAGTCATTGGCTGGTAGTTGTTTCCACTCTAGTGAATGTTCATCTTTTAGTACTTTCTCTCTATATTGAGAATGACTCCTTATTATGAGTTGTTGTCACTCTTAACAAATTGTAGCCTTCATCTATTTCCTCTGGGGCTTCAAGGATATCTTTAGCACATTTTCTAGCATGATTAGAATGACTCACACCATAATTTGTTGTCACTTCAAATATGAAACACCTCAGATTTTGGTCTTTTGAAATTTCCTGAGCTTTAAGCTCACTGCCTTGATTTTGACTTGACCATAAAAGTTGTATGGTATGGTTAAGGGTCAAGTGACCCTATTTATAAGGTTTCCAATGGATGGTGGTTAGGTTTTCTGTTTTAGTTATAACTTGGTGGTATGAGTCATTAGGGGTGGGATGAGTCATTAGGACAAACCTTAATTAAATCAGTGACTTAGTAACTTAACTCTGCACTGAGTATAAGTGGCTTACTAAAATCTTTGAGGATAGATTATGATTTGTAGGGTTGATTCATATATTTTATAGTGTCTAATCCCTTAGGTTCTATCTTGGATATGACTAGACCATACAAATTGTATAGTTAGGTCATGATTGGGACCATGGAATTGTAAGGAGGATAATATATGGGTGTCTAACTCACTGTCTAGGATATGACTCATGGCTATAAGTCATATGATGTGGTGATGAGTCAGTGGGTTGACTCGCAACTAAGGATGGCCTCTTTACAGTTTTTAAGTTAGGGGCATTCTGGACATTTCCCACATAAGTCCCTTTGATACCATAACTTAAAACCTTCCTCGGTATTTCATTAACACATCATTCCTAATAAAACATTCTCAAATTCTCTGTTCAGACTAAGGCTAGGGTTTCAAAGAAACTGGTCATCTAGGGTTCTAAGGGTGCAATCTCTTCCAAATTTCTTGGCATTCCAGGCATGTTACTCCTCCCTCATTGTTATTTAACTAAAAGCATATGTTTTAAAGTATGGCTTTCATGGAATTACTATGGTTTTAAAATAAAGGTTGGTGGTTTTGAATGTTCATGGTTGAATAATGTTTCTCATAGTTTAATTATGGTTTTTCTTATTTAAAATACGATTTTGAACATGTGGGTGCATGGGTATGGTGGTTAAACTTGTTAATGGTAAATTTCTCTAAACTTATGACTTTAGAAGTGGTTATGACCCCAACCTTGTATTGTAAAATTGTCTAGTGTTCTGAGAAAGGTGGGAATGTGAATTAGGGGTACAATGGTATCTCCAAAGTGTTTGTTTTAACTTACTTTTGAAACTAATGCATGAAATAATCGATTAAATGGTTAGGGATGGTTTTGAAAACCTTATGGGGAACACGGGAATCCCCCAAGTGAACTTATAATGGAAACCTTGTGGGGTACACGGAATTTCCCAAGTGATTTTAATAATAGAGTCTGCGAGGTAGATGGGAATCCCCTAAGTGTTGGCTAATAACATTTCTTACAAGTTATAGTTAATATGATGATACCACTAAATAATTCCTTAATGATTGACTCCTGGAGTTGGTGGTTTGGTTATTTGCTAAATGCTTTAATTGGCCAATAATAGGGGTTATGATAGCTAGACGTGAAGAATGAGTCTAAAGAACGGACACTAGAAACTCATGTTTGCTGACATGAAGGTGGGTATTGGTGAACTTATGCTTGAAGGATACATGAGAATCCCCCAAGTTTATATTTATATTTATGTATCATGGAGGGAGAAGGGCACTCGGGAATCCTCGACCCCTATGATATCTCCAATTTATGCGGCCATAGGTATTGGGGCTCGTTCAGGGGGTAACACTGGACCCATATATCTCGCGGGTTGATTTATGATGGTAAATAAAAATAACCTAGGCTAAGGATTTAAATGTATATTAAACCTTATTCCCTATCCCGGCACGGTATATATGTATATATGTGATTGCATATGGTTATTTGATTGGTTTTGAATTATGGCTGTATTTTATAGTTATCCCTAAGTTACATGTTACTGTTTACTCCGCTAACCATTTTCGGGCTCTGTATCCCCACACAATGTAGGATCCAACCATATTTCTATTTTGTCTGCTCAGTGACTTAGATTTGGGGATAGCTTTGAGTTAGATTGAAGTGGTGCACTTCCATACTACGGAAGGCTCCATTTCATGCTATGAACTTTTTTATATCATTTTTATTTCTTTGGTTCTAGTTTTAGCTATGGTCCGGGACATGTCCCGATCGAATATTCTTTAAATATGGTTAGAGACTTTGTTGGGCTACTGTGGGCATGGGCGGTGCCGGTATTAGTGTTAGCATAGGTATTGATTGGTATTCGCATTAGGATTGGTATTGGACAGTCATTTGGTTGTGGATGCTTGGTTTTGGTCATAGACTCATTTTAATGTCTTGAATTTAATACTATCTTATCTTGTTATATGTTTGAAAATTATCCGACATGGAGTGTAAGGTGGTTAACAGTTTAGGTATTAGGGTGGTCTCCAGTCCTGGTTGAACTTGAGATACCCGACACGACTAGGCCCTAGTTCGGGTCGTGTCATAATGAGTCATAGTCAGCCTCAACTTTGATTCTTTAAATAGAAACCCTCACTGTTAATATAACAACTTAGGCTATGAGTCGTATGGTTACATAATGACTTATAGTCCAGTAAATACTTTGCTTTTTTAGATCTTTTGATCTGAGGTGGATTTATGTAGCTTAGTGTTGTTATCCGGGCTTAATTAGTCTTGATTTGAGGATTTCTCTTGTGCTTAATGAGTTAATTATTCTATAAACATTCATCGAAGTGTTTTTCTATGTAAATTTAATGTGTAAGGTGTGTTCATGGTGAGTTTGGAGTCAAAACACTAAGTTAAGATGCAAATGACAAAACAAGTACTCTTAGGTTGAGCTATGTTCTTCACTAGTTCACTATCTTGAATTGTAAGTTGCTATGAACTCTAATGTGTGATGTTTTATGTTGTAGGAAGCTTGTGTAGTTTATAATGATGATATATATTTGATTTAAAAGCTAAAAATCAATTGTAAACAACACCATAAAGTTTGGAGTAGAACGACAAAAGTATGGGACAAGACTTGACCATAGTTGAGCGTTTTGAAGTCCTTAGCATGCCACGCTGCCTAGGTGCCATGATAAGGCCATGGAAAACCCATGGAATAATCATGGGAATGTTAATTCCAGTGTTTCTCAATTATTAGGCCATGCCACACTACCTAGATAGCACGACATTGGTGTGGCACAGTCCTATGTTAAAAAAGGCAGCTTGTGTCCTATAAATAGAACACTGAAACACTGGTGAAAAGGGATTGGACAACCTTAGGACTTGAAGGGAGGTAGTAGGACACTTTAATTATAGTTTTTCTTCTAATACTTTGGTTCTTTTATGTATTTTAACATGTATTCATGCATTGTGATTACGGTTATGTCCATGATTGGCTAAACACCTTTTTCCAAGGTTAAGGCCAAGAACATGAGTATTATGGTTATGAATTGATTGGTTTTCATTTTTTATCATTTTTAGTTTTTTATTTATCCTTTTTATCACCATTTTAAGGAATTTCAACCCTTAGAATACATGTTTAACTCTATTATGAACCCGAAAGGATTAATGATAGGATCGAATGTGGGATGAATAGAATAGGATCATAATTTTCAATTGCTTGAAGTTATAATTTACATTTAGGATAGGAATATACCTACGTTCCCTATTTGGTTCAATTATGGGAACTCACATCCCCGCTCAATGATGTAGTTGTGTGGCTAAATTAGATATGTGATTAGAGGTTCGAAAGACCATAGTTATAGTATCAACACCGTGAACCAACAACCAAGATAAGTAACCTAACCAATGAAGTTCTATAATATAGTATGATTGTTCGCAAAGCCTTAACCCTGGATTTCTCCCTATAACATTTCAAACCTTTAATTTACTGCATTGCTTAGTTTACATTATGCTATAACTTTCAAACTCTTGTGGTTACGTTTGCATTAATCGAATCTTGATGGTTGAACTAAAACTAGATAGTTACTTAACACTAGTCCCTCCCTATAGGATCAATTCTTGGCTTTCTTAAGGCCACAATATTACTTGGGTGGACCACATATGCTTACGTGTGCGTTTGGGCATAACAACTTTTTCATCTAATTCTACTTTATGTGAATTCCAACCTAATTAACCTTCAACACACACAAAATACACATCATATCTAACAAAATGGCCTAATTATTTCTATATTTTCACCATTTAAAGCATTAAAAGTGCCATGAAACCATGGCACCATAGTGGGATTACTTAGTTTTAGAGCGAACGTGGTCAGTGTTATGCTATAACTACTAGACCCAAGTCAGAGGCCTCTAATGTTGTTATTACAAGTATCATCCTAATTTGCTATAGATTTTATAACATATTATTTTACCCTAGATCAACTTTCTCCTATGTGTCTACATATTTTACGTCTGTTTTAGATATTGTATGTGTGCCTCTTGTTATGACTCTTTATGTTTCTATCCTTGTAGAAGATTCTTTAGTGGTGGATCAGGTATACTAATAATTTGTGTTTACTTTTGCGGGTCATGAGACTTGGGTAGACTTGATTGTTCTAGATATGGTTGATTTTGATGTTATCTTGGGTATGGATTGGTTAGCTCCTTATCAGGCTATTTTAAACTGTTATGTCAAGATTACAACCTTAGCTATGCTTGGTATACTGAGGTTATCTTAGAAGGGTAGGCTTAATTCGGGTTCAAAGAGTGTTATATCTTTCTGCATGCTCATTGCATAATGGGGGTGTTTCTCTTATTTAGTGCATATTCAAGACTAGAATTGCCTCACTGCCTTCTATGGATTTTATTTGAGTTGTCATGAGTTCATGGATATGTTTTTTATGAATTTGCATAGTATGCCTTTGGATCGTGATATTAATTTTGATATTATGTAGAGCCAGACACCAAGCATTTTTCCTTATACCATTTTAGACCATCATCATAAAGATTGAATTTCTTCTATTCCACCCTATAGGATAGCCCCAGCAAAGTTAAAGAAGTTGAAAAAATCGTTCCAACATTTGTTAAGTAAGGGGTTCATTAGATCGAGTGTATCTCCTTGGGGTGCTCCTATCTTATTTGTGAAGAAAGGGATGATCTTATACATATGTGCAATGATTATCGGCAGTTGAACAAGCTGATGGTTAAGAACAAATATCCTCTTCCTCATATTGATGGTCTATTTGACTAGATTTAGTGAGCTTTCATTTTTTTCAAGATTGATTTAAGATTTGAGAATCAGCAATTGAAGATTCGAGATTTTTGTGTCCTAAAGATGGCTTTAGGGACTCAATACAGTCATTATGAGTTCTAGGTTATGTCTTCTGGATTGACTAATGCTCCAGCAATATTCATATAGTTGATGAATTGAGTGTTTTGACTATATCTCAACTCTTTTGTGCTTGTATTTATAGATGACATTTTGGTTTATTCCATGAGTGAGGCCAACCATGAGACGCATTTAAGAATTTTAACTCAGAGGTTACGTGATGAAAGTTGTATGCTAAGTTATTTAAGTGTGAGTTTTGGTTGGATTCTATCTCTTTCTTGGGTTATTTGGTGACTAAAAATGGTATTATGGTTGATCTGAGCATGATAACGATGATTCATGATTGGAATAGACCTACTTATCCTATTGAGATTTAGAGTTTCCTTAGTTTGGTGGGTTATTATCGGTGTTTTGTAAAGGTTTTCTTGTCTATTAAATTTTTTTACTAAGTCAACTTAGAAAAAGTTGATTTTTCAGTGGTCGAATGTGTGTGAAAATAGATTTTAAAAGCTTAAAGAGTTGTTGACTTCGGCTCCTATCTTGACCTTGCCCAAAGAGGGTATTGGTTTTACTATGTTTTGTGATGCTTCAAGTTTTGGTTTAGGGGCGGTGTTGATGAATAAGGGTAAGGTGAATGTTTATATCTCTCATCAGTTGAATCCTCATGAGAGAAATTACCCTATCCAAGATTTAAAATTCACAATCATAGTGTTTATGCAAAAGTTTTGGCATCACTAACATGTATGGAGTTCTTTCTGAGATTTTCTCAGACCATCATGGCATTTAGTACTTCTTCCTATAGTGAGATCTTAATATGAGGCAGTGGTGTTGTGTTGATCTGCTTAAGGATTATTGCATTACTATTTTGTATCATCCAGGCAAGGCTAATACGGTTACAGATGCCTTTAACCAAAAGTAGACTATTATAAGGAGTTTAGCTCATCTTTTAACCTAAGAGTGGCTTTAGCCTTGGAGGTTCAGTCTTTAGCTAACCAGATTGTTAGACTTAATATTTTGATACTTGGGTATGTTTTAGCCTTTTCTAATTCTAGATCATCCTTGATGGAGCAGATTTGAGCTCACCAATTTGATAATGATAGTTTGAGGGTGATTCAGAATAAGGTGTTGAGTGTAAGGCTAGGGAAGCATCTCTTGATTTTGATGGAGTTTTGAAGATTGGGGTCGAATTTGCATTTCGAGAGTTGGTGATTAGGTGAGATTGATCTTGTAGAAGGAACATTGTCCAGATATTCTATCTATACAGGTGTAACCAAGATATATCATAATTTGAAGAAGCTAGACTAGTGGGGTGGTATGAAAGATGTGGAAGATTTTATAGCTCGTTACTTGTGTTGTCACCAGGTAAAGGCTGGGCATCGAAGATCGGGTGGTTTGCTTTATAAGTTACCCATTCCTGTGTTAAAGTGGGAGCAGATCAGTATGGACTTTGTGACTGGGTTGTCTCATATTTTTATGGTTCTAACAGAATTTGAGTCATTGTGGAATGGCAGACCAAATCAACCCATTTTATCCCTATTCAGATTTTCTTTAATGCTGAGAGTTTTGCCCGTATCTGTGTTTATGAGATAGTTTATCTCCATGGGGTTAACCCATGTCTATTATATCAAACAGGGGCTCAGTGTTCATTTTTGGATTCTAGCAAACTTTTTAAGATAAGTTGGGTACTCGGTTTGACCTTAGCATAACTTTCTACCCCAGATCAATGGTCAGTCAGAGCAGAATATTTAGGATTTGAAGAATATTCTCTGTGTATGTATTATGGACTTCAGAGTTCAATAGGAGCAAGATTTAGCCTTGGCAAAGTTCACTTATAATAATAGTTACCATTCGAGTATTGAGATGGACTCTTTTGAGGTGTTGTATGGTAGGCATTGTCGATCTCTTATTGGTTGGTTTGAGACTTTAAAGGTTAGATCTCATGGTACCAACTTGCTTCGCCAGTCTTTAGATAGAGTTTGAGTGATTCAGGATAGGATTCAAATGGCTCAGCGTAGGCAAAAGAGTTAGGCAAACCATAGGCTTTGTGCCTTAATATTTGGGATTAGTGATCAAGTCTTCCTCAATGTATCACCCATGAAGGGTGTGATCAGGTTTGGAAAGAGGGTCAAGCTAAACCTAAGGTACATTAGACTAATTGGGGTTCTTTGGATAATTGGGATGTTTCTTATGAGTTGGCCTTACCTCTATGTTTTTTGGCCGTTCATCCAATTTGTAATGTGTTTATAATTTGACACGATATGTTGAATGAGTTTTATATGATTCGTTGGGATTCAATTCAGTCGTATTAGAGGTTGACCTTTATTGAAGAGTCAGTCTCTATTTTAGCCAGAGAAGTTAGGCGGTTGGGTCCTAGAGATAATCCTATGGTTAAGGTTCAATGGAGACACCATCATGTTTAGGAGGCTACTTTGAAGGTCAAGTCTTACATACATAGCAATTACCCTTAGCTTTTTTACCAATTTAGGTATTTCTTTGCCTTTTAGTTTGAGGACAAACTAGAGTACTAGTAGTGCATATTGTAATGACCTGAATTTGTGAATTTTCAATTTCTATGTGTTCTAATCATTTTGTCCTTTCCCATAGTTGCTACATTTTGATTTTGAGGTTTGGAGATGGTTGGCATGCTTCCTGATGTGATCAAAAATAATTTGTACAAGTTTGTGGTTTTAGAGGCTTGAGAAGCCATATAGTTTACTTCGATCAACATTTATTGTTCTAAGGTTGGATGGCAAAATGGACAATGTCAGTGTAAAACCCCGCGAAATCCTAAGATCAACTCAGTCTTTTAAGCTTGCTAAGAGGTCCCCAGACTTAGAAAATTCTAGCTAAGTATTCAGACTTAGTATTATTTTGGCCTTCGTAAGTTGGCAACTCTATTTCATGACTCTTATGACCTTAAAGTATCAATCTTTTGATTGATTCATGATCAGGAATGTCAGTAGGTGTTCCCAGACGATTTTTGTATTTTTCAAACCTCATTTAGACCAAGTTCAAGTGACCAAAACAGTGAGTCGATGTGATCTCGACGTATCACGTCGTCCATTTTGTCGACAGTTAATTTTTTCATCAGCTCAGTGCAAATTTTAGTGAACCAGCGCAGACTCAATGCAGCGCGTTGGCAATCACATCGATGCCAATGACGCGGCGCGCCGATCTACGCGTCAACAGTTCAATTTTCAGTCATTAAAAAGTCGCATCCTTAGGGGTATATGGTCTTTTCCCACGTCTTTCAGCCCCCAAAAAATAAAATTTAGCCTTCTATTTGCAACATACACTCATTATTTCACAAATTTCTCAAGAACAAAAACCCTAGGTGATTGAATCTCAAATTCAAGGCTCAAGATTCCACCGTTAATCTTCAAGAATTTATCAACCAAGGTATGTCAGGTGTTTATCCAAGGGATCCTTCCACCCATATGTCAGGTGTTCATCCAAGGGTTCCTTCTATCCTTGGAGTCCAAGAAGCTCTTTTAAACTTCAAGTAGCTTGATTTCATGTATTCCATGATTTGGATTCAAATGTATTTATGATTATAATGTTGATTGGATTTTGATTCCATCATTAAGTGCAAGATTTGTGTAAAAACAACTACCATGTATGTAGTATCATGTAAATTCATGTTAAATCCTTGAAATTGTGATGTCATGTGTTGATTAGTACTATATGCATATACAGTGGTGGATCCAGGGTTAGGAGATTGAAGAATAAAATGGAGTGTTTTGAAATTTTAACTTCGAATGAATTTTGAACTACCTAAATCACTGAGTCGTGAAGGAGAGCCTTGAGAAACTGGTAAAGTTGCCACCATGTGACTAGGAGGTCATGGGTTCAACCCTTCGAAACTGCCCTTTGGAGAAATGTAAGGTGAGGTTGCATACAATAGAAATCCCCTTGTTATTGGGCTCGTCCCTGGACCTTGCGCATAGCGAAAGCTTAGTGCACCGGGCTGTTTCTTTTTTTTTTCCTAAATCATTGAACCAACTCTAGTCTTGTGTTCATGTGATTCAAAATATATATATACTTATACAACAAATAAAAAATTTAGCTCTTACATATACAATATAATTTTTTGCCTGACGGTTTGGGTGAACATCCTTTTGCCCCCTAGATATTCCCCTGTGCATATACAATGCCTTCCAAGTGTTTGATGAGTTTTCATGAGAATTAAATAATGAAATTATATCCTGTTAGCATATATTCAAGTTCATGTCATGCAAGTAGTTGCTAGAATGTCCCAATGAATGAATGATGATCAAGTAGTTATTTATCATGTTTCAAGATTGTGCCATGTCTTATAATTTATGCTATCGAGTCCTGGTAGTATTTAATACCTGACAATTTAGTTGATTACCTAGAGCCATGGTCAGTCTCAGGATATTATCAGTCATGTCATAATCAGCAGAACTCTCAATCGGTTATAAAACTCAAAAAAAACTCAGTAGACTCGGTATCAGTCCAGTTCAGTATTCAGTTCAGGCCTTAGTAAATTCAGCCAGTTAATAGAATTCAGTAGTATTCCATCAGTCAACGAAACTCAGTGATCTCAGTCCAGTTCAGTTAGACAGTATAATCAGTAACTGTTTAGTCAAGCCTAGTATGAACTAGAAATCAATTCAATGTCTATTTAGTTAGGAGTAGGATTCAGCACCGAGTTAATGCAAGAATGGGAGCATTCCTGCCAGCAAAGGTTTGACCCTTAGTAGCAATCCCAGCATTACAGAACTATGTAGCTAATGTAGGTTGAGATATCTTCCTGCCAGATATTATGAGGGTTGATACATCTCATTCGAGCTTTCCTACCAATGAGGGTTAACGAAACAGCTTTCTGTCAGAGAGGTTTAACTCACAGCTTGTCTTTACCCGTGGCACAGTATTGGCACCCTTCCAACTGGGGTTACAGGTTGGACCCTAATATATTTAGAAAGCGACATGTCGGTTAGATGATTACCTCCCACATTATCAGTCTCAGATTTAGTCTCAGTACAGAAGTTAGTTCATTCTACAGATTCAGCACTGTCAGACACAGTCACTCCATTCAGTATGGAACTCAGTAAGTTCCATAAAATCAAGACAGTCAGATACAGTCATTCAGTTATCAGTAATTCAGTATTAGTATACTCAGATATCAGTTAATTAGTATTAAGACTCAGTATCAATTGTTATCACGATCTCAATTACAGTATACATATTCATGCATGTACTCTCATTCAGTTATATTCATGTCATTCAGTCAGTATTGTTCATGCATATGAACCCATGCATTTTAGCCTACCTCACTTAGAATATCTGTATATTAAAAGTACTGACGCATACTTTTCTCTTGCACTATGATGTCTTATATCATAGGTTCAGACGCACGGGCTCCCGATCATCCCTAGCAATTACAAATTTCTAGCAGTCAGAGTTAGTGGTGAGTTCTCATAGTTTTAGGACATGATTATTATTTCAGCATTTCAGTTTTATTTCAGGAGTCGGAGTTAGTTGGGGACATGTCCCATAAACTTCACTTTTCAGACAGTTTAGAGGCTTTTCAGACTAGAGTATTTTCAGACAGATATTTCAGTTTTGGTATTGTTATACCGTATTCAGTTTTATTTCAGTATTGAATCTTATGGCATGTTTTTCGCCTAATTTTTGCATATTACAGTATTATCATTCAGTTAATGCAGCAGGTACCAGTCATGGGTTAGCTTGTGGTCCTTCGAGATTATAAACACCGTGTAGCATCCAGGGTACCGACTCAGGGCATTACAAACTTGGTATTAGAGCCTAAAGTTCAACAGAGTCCTAGAAAGTCTAAAAAACGCATCTAGTAGAGTCTTTTGCATGGGTGTCTAGCGTGCCACACTTATGGACAGGAGGCTATTAGGTGTTTTAGGAAAAATTTCCCTTTTTTCAGTACTCATATCATACGAGTGAGCATGAGCTCTAGTTAAAATCCCTATCTAATCCAAGTTTCTCTTCCATTTACAGAATATGCCTCCGAAGAGGACTAGGGGAATAGGAACGGGAGACCAGCCAGAACCCCAACCCGTCCAGCCAGATCCTCTAGATGAACATGTCTCCCACTCTTAGCTCAGAGCAGCTTTCACCACCCTAACACATTCAGTGGCAACCTAGAATGAACATCCAACTGTTGTTCTGGCCAACCCAATTGCCAATACTGCTGCTGCCAGGATTCGAGATTTATCCCAAATGAACCCTCCATCTTTTACTAGGTCTAAGTCAGATGAGGATCCTCAGGAATTTCTTGATTAGGTGCAGAAAGTTACAGATATTATGGGAGTGATAGCTAGTGAGAGTGCCGAGTTAACTGTATATCAGTTACAAGATGTGGCACACTCATGGTTTAAACAGTGGAAAGCAGAAAGGGCCACAGATGCAAGGCCCATAGAATGGGAGGAGTTTACAATTACTTTTCTAAATAGGTTCTTCCCCGCTAGAGTTGAGAGAAGAAAAGGTTTTGGAGTTTATAAATCTAAAGTAGGGCAACATGACGGTGTAAGAGTATTATCTCAAGTTTACCCAATTAGCCAGATACGCTTCTCATGTGGTAGCAGATAGTAGATCTAAGATGAGTAAGTTTGTGTCTAGTGTGTCTAATAGTGTGGTCAAGGAGTGTAGGACTGCAATGTTGATTAAGAAGATAGACATATCTAGGCTCACGGTCCATGCTCAGCAGATAGAGGAGGCTAAGAATAAAGAGAAGGAGAGGGAGAACAAGAGAGCAAGAATAGGTAGTTCTAACTTTGCTCAGCCTAAATCAGAGGGTGGGAATCGTTCTTAATTTCACTTAAAATCCTCAGTTCTAGCTCCGTCCTCATCCAAAGCTCCTGTTCCAAAATTCAAAGATGGCAACAGAGATAGGGCGTTAGTCCCTAAACCCTAGGGTAGTGTTAGAAGTTCTCGAACCAATCCCCTTTGTCAGAAGTATGGCAGAAACCACCAGGGTATCTGTAGAGTTGGTAGTGATGTGTGTATAAAATGTGGCAAGCCAGGCCATAGGGTCAGACAGTGTCCTCATGCGGGTTCTCAGAGTCAGCATAACCATTACCCAGCTCAGTCTGATCGCCCAAATCAGTAGGGTACCACATCCAGTGCCACCAATGGGCAGCGCCAAAATAGACTCTATGCTCTTCATTCCCGACAGGATCAAGAAAATTCTCCTGATGTGGTCATCGGTATGTTACAATTTTATAATTTATATGTTTATGCTTTGCTAGACCCAGGAGATTCTTTGTCCTTTATTACTCCTTATAAAGCTCCTGACTTTGGAGTCAGTCCCGAAATCCCAGCAGAGCCTTTCTCAGTCTCTACCCCAGTGGGTAAATCTATCATAGCCCGATGGGTATACCAGAATTTTCCGGTTATGGTATCTCAGAAAGTCACTTCAGCAAACTTAGTCAAATTAGAGATGACCGATTTTAATGTCATTCTTGGCATGGATTGGCTTCATTCCTGCTATGCCTCAGTTGACTGCAGAAACAGAATTGTCCAGTTTTAGTTTCTGAATGAACTCGTTCTTGAGTGTAGGGGTAGTACTTCAGCACTTAGGGGTCAGCTTGTTTCTTACCTTCGGGCGAGAATAATGATATCTAAGGGATGTGTCTACCATCTCGTTCGAGTCCAGGACTTTAGTTCAAAAACCCCTAATCTTGAATCAATATCAGTAGAATATGATTTCCTAGATGTATTTCCCGAAGATCTTCCCAAATTTCTTCCCAAAAGGGAAATCGACTTTGGAATAGACCTTTTCACAGACACTCAGCCTATATTTATTCCTCCATATAGAATGGCACCTGCAAAACTCAGTGAATTAAAAGAATAGTTGAAGGATCTCCTAGATAAGGGATTTATTAGACCTAGTATGTCCCCGTGGGGTGCCCCAGTTTTATTCATGCATAAGAAAGATAGTTCACTCAAAATGTGTATTGATTAACGTCAGCAAAATAAATTCACGGTCAAGAACAAGTATCCACTTCCCAAAATCGATGACTTGTTTCACCAACTTCAGGGTGCCAGTTACTTCTCTAAGATAGACCTCAGATCAGGCTATCATCAGCTCAGACTCAAAGATTGTGACATCCCAAAAATAACCTTCAGAACTCGGTATGGTCACTTCGAATTCTTAGTGATGTCATTTGGTCTTACCAATGCCCCAGCAGCTTTCATGGATTTGATGAACCGTGTGTTCAAGCAGCTCTTAGACATGTTCGTCATAGTCTTCATAGCTGACATTTTTGTCTAATCCCATAGAGAGCATGATCATGCAACCTATCTCAAAATTTATTACAGACTCTTAGAAACCATCAGCTATTTGCTAAATTCAATAAGTGTGAATTTTGGCTAAGGTCAATATCTTTCCTTGGCCATATAGTTTTTGGTGATGGCATTAGAGTTGATCCCCAAAAGACCAAAGCAGTGAGAAGCTGGCCCAAACACATCTCTCTATTAGATATCAGTAGTTTCTTAGGCTTGGCTAGATATTACCGATGGTTCATTGAGGGATTTTCATCTATTGTATCCCCTATGTATAGATTGACTCAAAAGAAAGTCAAATAACAGTGGTCAAATTCTTGTGAGAATAGTTTTCAGGATTTGAAGACTCGACTTACTATAGCTCCAGTCCTGACTTTACTTGATTGTTCAGACGGGTTTGTGGTATATTGTGATGCCTCCAGAGTCGATTAGGGTGTGTTTTGATACATAGAGGTAAGGTCACATCCTACTCCTCTAGACAGCTTAAGACCCATAAAAAGAACTATACTACTTATGATCTTAAGTTAGCAGCAGTAGTTTTTCCTCAAGGATGTGGAGGCACTATTTGTATAGGGTGCAGTTGATGTGTTCACTGACCATAAGAGCCTATAGTATGTGTTCTCTCAGAAAGATTTAAACTGTCATCAGAGAAGGTGGTTTGAGTTGTTAAAAAACTATGACATGAGTGTCCTGTATCATTTGAGTAAACCCAATGTAGTGGCTGACGCTCTCAGTGGGATGTCTATGGGTAGTGTTGCTCATGTGTGGAATGGTAAGAAGAAGTTAGTTTAGAAAGTTTATCAGCTTGCCCGACTAGGTGTTCGCTTAGTCGATTCAGTAGAAGGCAGCGTATGGGTACAGAGTAGTTTAGAATCATCCCTAGTTTCCAAGGCAAAAGAAAAGTAGGATAGGGATCCTAATCTAGTCAAGTTAAAGGAATCAGTCAGAGATCATATAGTAGAGGTCTTCTCCCAAGGGGGAGATGGTGTTTTGCTCTGTTAGGGTCATCTATATGTGTCAGGTGTAGACGACTTGAGACAGCGAGTTCTTGCAGAAGCACATGGTGCGCGCTACTCTATTCATCCAGGGGCCACTAAGATGTACCGTGATTTGTGGGAGATCTATTGGTGGAGTGGGATAAAGAGAGATATTGTAGAATTTATGGCTAAGTGCTCAACATATCAGCAGGTTAAGATTGAGCATCAGAAGCCTAGTGGGTCCAGCAGTTCAGCATTCCCACCTGGAAATAGGAAGAAGTGAACATAGACTTTGTGATGGGTATTGTCTCGTTCTCGTTGCCAGCATAATTCAGTTTGGGTCATTGTAGATAGGATAGCCAAATAAACTTATTTCCTACCAGTCCATACCTCTTATTTAGCTTAGGATTATCCCAAACTCTATATCAGGGAGTTGGTCAGATTGCACAGTATTCCATTGTCTATTATCTCAGATAGAGGTACCCAGTTCACCTCTCATTTCTGGAAGGCATTCCAAAAGGGTCTTAGTACCCGAGCTCACCTTAGTACAGCTTTTTATCCTCAGACAGATGGTCAACCAGAAAGCACCATTCAGACTTTAGAAGATATGCTGCAAGCATGTGCGATAGACTTTAAAGGTAGTTGGGATAACAACTTGCCTTTGATTGAATTTGCATATAACAATAGCTATCATTCCAATTTTCAGATGGCTCCATTTGAGGCGCCTTATGGGAAGAGCTATAGATCTCACATTGGTTGGTTTGAAATGGGTGAGGCCGGAGTGGTAGGACCTAACTTGTTATTTGATACCTTAGAGAAAGTTCAATTGATCAAGCAAAGGCTTAAGATAGCTCAGGGACTCAGCCGCAGTCAGAATCAGAAGTTTCATAAAAATAAACCCGCCAGAATTCTTTGGGTCAGTAGTAGGTAAGGACCCGCAGCTTTATCTATAGAAAGTGAAGAATATCGCCCAAATTATGCATGTTTCTGAGAAGAAAAGTGTTGAGTTAGCATCTTATAGGTTGAAGGATATTGCTCATGATTGGGTAGTGATGTGGGAGAAGAGTAGAAGGGAGAATTCAGCTCTTGTGATTTGGCTAGAGTTCAAGAGTGCCTTTCCAGATAGGTTTTTCCCGCTAGAGATAAAAGAGGCTAAGGTAGAAAAGTTCATAAACCTAAGGCAAGGTTCCATAACTGTGAAAGAGTATTGTCTTAAGTATAACCAATTATCTAAGTGTACTCCTGACTTGATAGCTGACCCTAGAGCGAGTATGAGTAAGTTTGTGATTGTTGTATTTGGGTTAGTGTTGAAAGAGTGTAGGACTACTATGCTTCATAGAGATATAGACCTTGTTAGACTGATGATGCATGCACAACAGATTGAGGCAGATAAGATAAAGAAGAGAGAGAGAGTGAGTAAGAAAACCAAGACAGGTAGTCATGGTTTCTCGTAGTCAGGGTCTCAAGGTGGTAGTAGTTCTCAGTATGGTCAGAGATTTTTAGTTCCAGCTCCATCTTCAGCTATTGTACCCACACCTGTGTTTGGGGGTGTCAGATATGAGGGAGTGCCAAACTCCAAAGCCCAGAGTAGTACTAGTGGTGTTCGTATCCATCCGCATTGTGGAGAGCGTGGCAGGTTCCACCAAGGAGCGTGTAGAGCTGGTAGTGATGTGTGTTTTGGTTATGGTAAGCTAGGCCATAGAATGGGAGAATGTAGAGTGTTGACTCAGAGGGGTAGACTTCATGCGCTTCAGTCTCGCCTTGATAGGGAAAGATCCCCTGAAATAGACCCGGGTATGTTATGAGCCCTTTATCTTTATGACATGTATTGATAGATCTTTTTCTCCCATTTTGAGCTTATTTGTTAGCATGAGTCATGCATGAGTTTCAAATCTTGATCGATCAATCATGACCCAGTCTGTAGGTGCCCCGCGCACCACCCCAGTATTTCAGCGAAGTGTGTTTAGAAGGACATAGAGTCCCAAGGGGGAGATACCCTATAGTATTTTCATCTTGCATGCCATTATATTTATCCCGATGCATGTACAGATTTTCTTTATGAATTTAGCATCAGTTGTTATTGCATTATCAAATCGTGCTTTCGAAAGTCGGCTTAGCTGGACAATCATGCAACAGATATGTGCATTTAGTAAAAATGAGTTCAGCTTGTCAGTGTGTGATCAATTATGCATTCTTGAGATCAGCCCAGTTATGAGTCCATGCATCAGATATGCATAAGTGATATGAGAATTCAGCTATGAGTAGATTCAGCCGAGTATTACATGCACCAGATACAAATCATGCCCAGTATGAGAACTCGGTATGTCAGTTATTCCAGTTGCGTAAGCATGCCTTGAAATGTTTCCATTTCTTGAGTAGGTTCTGTTGATCCGTATTTACAGTCTATCAAGCGACATTCGAGGACGAATCTCCCCAAGGGGGAGATAATGTAATGCCCCACAAACTCCTCTACTAATCTGATCCTTAGAGCGTATTTGGTAAAGCGAAAATCTGAGTCTAAATGTTTCAAAAATATCTTCCCAGGTATGAAATACTTTTTAATCATGTGGGAATCTATTTGAGCATGAATTAAGATCAGATAGGTCCCCTAACTCAAGGACGAGTTGAAACCTTTCCTATCGTTCAAGTTTTAGTGAGCGTCAAAACTTTGGTTAAATTCAATCGACCATAAATCCTTGTATATATCGAATTAGAGGACCTACTATATATTAAATAAAATTTCTTCGAATTATCTTTCAAACGATACCAATTTTGTCAAAAACCGATATCGGAGCAAAGAGTTATGCCCATTTTACTCCATCATGTCTGGCTGGGAAACTGGTGATGACAATTGTGACAAGCCATCACGCCCGTGATGGCCTATCACCAATGTCATCAGACCTGGGCATGTTTTTAACCCTGGTGACGACATTTTGTGACAATCCGTCACGCCCGTGATGGCCTATCATCAATGTCATCAACCTTAACCAGAAACTCAAAATTTTACCCTTTTGTGACGACAATTTGTGATGGCCTATCACCAACTTGACGGCTTGTCACGGATTTCGTCGGCTATTTTTTTTTAGCAATTTAAGGATGTTTTTACAAAGGTATTTTGTTCATTTCCTACCTTTTGGAAGCCTCTATAAATATGAGAACTCTCATTCAAACCCTAATTTCTCCATTTCTCTTCCAATTTTCTAAAGAGAGAATACCTAGGGTTTCAATTTAAGAACCCTAAACTTCCAAAAATCATTCATAAATCTTCAAGATTTCTACAAGAATCAATTTCCTCATAGTTTTAGATTTAAGAATTATTTATTACAAGTGCGAATAGAGTCTCAAGCATTATAATTCATCCAATTTTAAAGATTAAGGAATGTAGATGTTGATTCTTGAATCCCTTTCATCCAAAAAGCTCAAGAACCCTTTTCAAAACCCAAAGATTTTTATGTTTATGAGTTGTTAATGATTTATATGAGTTGAAATTGATGTTCAATGTATTTTTGAGTTTTGATTAATGTTTGTTTACAAGATTCATGAGCCTTAACCCTAGTAGGTGGAATCTATGTGATATTTGTGATGAATCTTCCTTATGTTGCTTTCTATGTGATGTGTTCATGTCAAATGGGTGTAGAAATGGTTCAATAAGCGAAGAATGTTCCCTTTAGGTTTGATAAAGAGCTTAGGTTAAGCATAAGGGCCATTGTAGCATGTTGAAGATGAAACCCCAAATTGTGAGTTAGTGTATGCATGCCTAGTGTTTGATAAAATGCCCAAGTGAATAAATTATTCCATGATAGTATGAAGTTTCCTCAAGCCATATGATATCCAAACACATGTCAAAACTGATATAGGTATGAAATAGTTGAGGTAAAACCTTGTTGAATGGAGTACGATCTAGTAGCATGTTTCCCCTACGTTATTATATGATTATGATTCCGAGATGCTTAAAGTGACCCTTCGATGACTGTGAAAATGATTTAATGATTATGATGATTCTTTAATGATTATGATGATACTTTAATAATTATGCGATGCTTTAATGATTGTGATAATACATGAATGATTGTGATGATCAATGGGTATGTGAATGATCACGATGATGAGTGAATAATTATGCTTTACTTTTATGTTATCGAGTCCTGGGGGTATTTATACCAGATAATAGAGTTGTTGTCTTGAGCCCGTATCAGTTTCTTGATAATTCCAGTCGAGCCATGATTCTCAGAACTTAGTGAAATATCAAACTCTATATCCTAAAAAAAGTGCAGAACTTAAGAAAGCTCAATAATCTCAGTTATACCTATAATCTCTGTATCACTAGTAATCTAGCCTCAGCCTATAATCATCTCAGATATAATAGTATTCAACTGATTTAACTCCAATCTCAGAAGCGATTCAAATAATCTACTTAAGCTCTGTATTGTCAGTCAGATACCATGATTCGATACCTTTTTTGTCAGATACAGAACTAAGTAATCTCAGTGTAACTCAGTCAGATCTTTTGAGAAACATGATCAGTATCAGATTCATTTTAATTGTGTTCAGTTAAGAATTCAATTTAGAGTTTTTCAGTTGGGAGTAATAACTAGCACCGAGCGAGGGAAGAGATGGAGGCTCTCCTGTTAGAGAGGCTGAGTCGCTAGGAGTAATCCCTGAACTCTAGAACTGCGTAACCAGTGCAGGATGCAGGAGTCCCTATCAGTAGAGGTTTTCACCGTCAGTGAGATTTGACTATTATATTGCCTCAGGCCGATTTCCTGTGAGGGTCATCCCGTCAAAGAGGCTTAACTAGAGAGGTCTTTACCCGTGGCATGGTATTGACACCCTTCCAGCTGGGGTTATAGGTTGGACCCCACCAATGGTAGGTTGGGGCATGTCGGTTAAGTAACTATTTCCCACAGTTGCAGTTTCAGTATCAATCTTCAGAAATTAGGACTGTGTGGTACAGTCATCTATCTCAGTGAGGAACTCAAATAGTTCCATTGATTCATAGACCATCCCGGCTAATAGGCTTGGTCTCATATACAGATTCTTATTATGATATCTAGAGATCTCCCATCAGATAGGCTTGATCTCAGTCTCAGACCATGTTGAGTATTCTTATTATCATATCTAGAGATCTCCCGTTAGATAGGCTTAATGTTCATCTCAAATTCTGTTGAGTATTCTTGTTGTCAGATTCCGACATGATCATACTTCTTATCATTGATAATCGCTTTCAAAATAATCTGTTAGAAAAGTTGATCTCTAATTCTGTCAGTCGAAAGCAGTAAGCTCAGAATTCAGTCCTTGATGTATGTACATCCAGACTCTTAGTTATCAGTATCAGATGAGTCAGTGATTCAGTATCTCAGTGTCAGTAGTTAGTTCAGTCTGCAGTAAAGTAGTATCCGAGTTTCAGTATCTAGAATTTCGATGATTGTGTTCATGGTCTGTGCATTCATATATGTGTTCTCATGCGGCATCTTCATGATTATTCAGTTTAGATATTGTGCATGCATGAGCCCTTGCATTAGCCTACCTCGTCTACATACTCGGTACAATCTTGTACTGATGCATTTGCGCTATGGTGTTTTATTTGACACCATAGGTTTAGTGGCACAGGATCCAGAGTATGCTTAGCAGTTCAGTCCCAGTCAGCAATAGTAGCAGTAAGTCCTCTTCGTTCAAGGATGAATCTCAGTTTACTATTATTGCTTCATACTTTGTTTATTTTTAGTTGAGGGAGTTAGTTGGGGACCTGTCCCTTCAACTCTGCAGTTCAGACAGTTTAGAGTCTTTTCAGATAGATGTATTAGTATTCAGTTTTTCTGTATTATGAGTATTCATAGATGTGTTTAACCTTATGGCTAGTTTCTGCATTTATTTCAGATATTATGCAGTGTACAGGTACAGATATTAGTAAAGGGTTAGTTTGTGGTCCTTTGGGGTCATAAGCACCGTGTGACGTCTCGGGATTGGATCTCGGGGCTTTACAATGTTCGGGTAACCAAAATAGTGAGTCGACGTGATCTCGACGCGTCGCATTATCCATCGCATCCAAAGATAATTTTTTCATTAGCTCAGTGCAAATTCCAATGAACCAGCGTGGACTCAACACAGCGCGTTGGCAGTCGCATCGATGCCAATGATGCGGTATACCGATCTGTGCATTGATAGTTCAGTTTTCAGTCATTTAAAAGTCGCATCCTTAACAGTATTTGGCTATTTTCCCACGTCCTTCAGCCCCTAAAAATGAAATTTAGCCTTCTATTTGCAACATACACTCATTATTTCACAAATTGCTCAAGAACAAAAACCCTAGGTGATTGAATCTCAAATTCAAGGCTCAAGATTCCACCGTTAATCTTCAAGAATTTAGCAACCAAGGTATGTCAGGTGTTCATCCAAGGGTTCCTTCCACCCTTGGAGTCAAAGAAGCTCTTTTAAACTTCAAGTATCTTGATTTCATGCTTTCCATGATTTAGATTTAAATGTATTTATGATTATAATGTTGATTGAATTTCGATTCCATGATTAAGTGCAAGATTTGTGTAAAAACAACTATCATGTATGTAATATCATTTAAATTCATGTTAAAGCCTTGAAATTGTGATGTCATGTGTTGATTTGTACTATGTGCATATACAGTGGCGGATCCAGGGTTAGGAGATTGAAGAATAAAATGGAGTGTTTGAAATTTTAACTTTGAATGAATTTTGAACTACCTAAACTACTGAGTCGTGAAGGGGAGGCTTGGAGGAACTGGTAAATTTGTTGCCATGTGACTAAGAGGTCATGAGTTCAAGCCTTTGAAACTGACCTTTGGAGAAATATAAGGTAAGGTTGCATACAATGGATATCTCCTTGTTATTAGGCTCGTCCTTGGACCTTGCGCTTAGCGAAAGCTTAGTGCACTGGGCTGTTTCTTTTTTTTTTCTAAATCATTGAACCAATGAATGAATGATGATCAAGTAGTTATTTATCATGTTTCAAGATTATGCCATGTCTTATAATTTATGCTATCGAGTCCTGGGGGTATTTACTACCCGATAATTTAGCTCATTACCTAGAGCCATGGTCTTTCTCATGATAGTACCAGTCATGTCATGATCAGAAGTACTCTTATTTAGTTATAGAACTCAGAAAAACTCAGTAGACTCAGTATCAGTCCAGTTCAGTATTCAGTTCAGGCCTCAATAAATTTAACCATTTAATAGAATTTAGTAGTATTCCATCAGTCAACGAAACTTAGTGAACTCAGTCCAGTTCAGTTAGATAGTATAATGAGTAACAGTTCAGTCAAGCCTAGTATGAACTAGAAATCATTTTAGTGTCTATTCAGTTTGTAGTAGGATTAAGCACCGAGTTATCCCAGGGATGGGGGCATTCCTGCCAACAGAGGGTTTGACCCTTAGTAGCAATCCCTACATTACAAAACTACATAACCAGCGTAGGTTAAGATATTTTCCTGCTAGATATTATGAGGGTTGATAGATCTTATTTGGTTTTCCTGCCAACAAGGGTTAATGAAAGAGCTTTCTGTCAGAGAGAGTTAACTCACAGTTTGTCTTTACCCGTGGCACGGTATTGGCACCCTTCCAACTAGGGTTACAGGTTAAACCCCAATCTATTTAGAAAGGGGCATATAGGTTAGATGATTACCTTTCACAATCTCAGTCTCAAATTCAGTTTCAGTACAGAACTCAGTTCAGTTCTACAGATTCAGGACTGTTAGACACAGTCACTCTGTTCAGTACGAAACTCAGTATAGTTCCATAAAAGTAAGACTGATAGATACAGTCATTCAGGTATCATTAATTCAATATCAGTATACTCAAATATCAGTTAATCAGTATTCAAACTCAGTATCCATTATTATCACGATCTCACTTACAGTATACGTATTCATGCATGTACTCTCATTAAGTTATATTCATGTCATTCAGTCCGTATTGTTCATACATATGAACCCATGCCTTTCAGCCTACCTCACTTAGCATACCAGTATATTCAAAGTACTGACGTATACTTTTCTCTAGCGCTATGATGTCTTATATCATAGGTTCAGACTCACGAGTCCCGATCATCCCTTGTAGTTACATATTTTTAGTATTCAAAGTTAGTGGTGAGTCCTCATAGTTCAAGGACATGATTATTATCTCAGCATTTTAGTTTTATTTTAGTAGCTGGAGTTAGTTGAGGACTTTTCCCATCAAATCCATATTTCAGACAGTTTAGAGTCTTTCTAGACTAGAGTATTTTCAGACAGATGTTTCAGTTTTGGTATTGTTATACCATATTCAGTTTTATTTCAGTACTGAAGCATTTTCCGCCTAATTTCTGCATATTACAATATTATCATTCAGTTAATGCAACAGGTACCATTCATGGGTTAGCTTGTGGTCCTTTAGGATTATGAGCACCGTGTAGCATCCGGGGCACATACTCGAGGCATTACAGTCAGCAGATCCAAAATGTCAAATTTGGGTTAATAGCGGGATTGGTTTGGTTATAAAACTTTTATATCTCATTTTGACTCTTTATTTAGAAAATAGTGAAAAAGGGGTCCGGGGAGTTAATTTTGTGAAAATGATATTTTTTTAAAAATACTATGACGTTATTGAGTCTAAAATGTCAAAATTAGCACAGTATAATTTATGGTTTATTTGCATCAGCTACCAAACGAATCGCGAGGGCCCCTTTACAGATTTTGGAAACCACATAAATCAGTTGGTTTGCTAAAATCTGGTGTAGGTTTAAAACCTTCTTCGTAAATATGGAGAAGGAAATCTCTCTTCATCACGAACACAATGGTGGGGTCGTGATCGCAAAGGGTGATCAAGTTAGGTGGAGTTGTAGTCCCTTCTTCACGAATGTGATAGGGCTATCATGAAAGCAAAGGTCCGAGTCTTGGAGCTTCGTAAACATGAAGCCCTAGCCGCGAACACAAAGGGTAATTTAATTAGTCGATCAGTATTGACCCTCACAAACATGAAGGGTTGACGACGTTCATAAGGAACTATTCGCTAAATAGTATAAAACCTAACTTTAAATTTTTCTCTATTTTTGGACCTTTGAGCTTCAAGTTTTGGCTATTCTGGAGGGTTTCTTCACCATTTGAGCTTAGGTAATGTCACAACCCAAGACTACCCCCTAGTCGTGACACGGAGCTTAGAGCCACAAGTGACCCCAAGCTAACCCATGTCTGACATGACACTAGGAATAACGAAAATAACTGAAAATCAATAATGCAAAAATAATAAATTTGAAAAACGATTTGTGCAAATAAGCCCTAACTGACAATATCTTAACAACCCATAAATCTCAACAAAACATAATTTATCTCAGTTTCTAAAAGACTCTAAATAAGATGATTTCTTAGGACGCGCCCCCACCTAACTAGAACTATTTGAAAATTGAGATAATAATATTAAATGAAATACCAATACTAGTCCTCAAATAATGAGGACTCGTCAACATACTATTGCTGATATGGTAGGGGATCGTACTATACTTGGTAGTGATGGTGAGTATCAAAAGCTATATTATAAGATAATACGGCATGTGGTCAGTACTTTGAATGTACTGGGCATGTGAGATATGCACCATACTATGTAAGCTAAGAATGCTAAAATAATATGACGAGTTGAACATAAACTAAAAATTATAGGCTGGTGCAATAACCCGTTAATAATCATGAAATAACATAGTGTACTAAAATAGTTAAATACAAATTCATGTGAGGTTTGAGAGTAAACTACGGGATCTACAATTAACCGACATCCCCATCGATGCTAAATAGGGCCCAACTAGTAACCCCATCTGGATGGGTGTTCAGTGCCTTGCCAAGGGTATGAACACAGGCTGATACAGATCCACTAATCTGATATCCAAAGGACCATAATGTCAACCTACGGTGGCAAAGTAATTTTGGAACTTGTGTTATCTGACCTTGTGTTATCTCGGTGCTAAGTACTACTCCCAACGGAAGGAAAACTAATATACTAAAATATTCAACAATATTGATATTTTGAAACTGAAAGGCAAATGCTTTATCTAATACAACCCTAAATTACGAAAATTTAAGGAATGAGTATTCAACTAACAATGCATGATAACCTAGGTCATCGGTATTTATAATCCACCATCTCAGAAGAAAACAATTATTATGACAAATTTCATAATTTGAGTAAAGAGGAAGAATTTAACAACCCAAGTCCAAAATTATATATTTATCAATATAATTAGGGTTTATAATCATGAACTTGTAATGGCACTGAAATATATGGTAAAACGTGGATTACAACTCAATAATGCCAAGGGATTGAGATATTAAGAAATATCACAATACCCATGAACCCTGAATTGTGAGAAGGAATTGAACTGAAGAATTGGTTAAATCTTTTAGACTCAATGGGTGAAAGGAAACCCATTGATGAAATCCCATATATCTGGAGATAAGAACCCTAGAATCTTGAAGAAGATGAACCCTAGCCTGCCTTGGGGAAAGAAATCATCTCTTGAAACTAAGTGTCAAATGTTTTTCTGAGTAATAAGGGATTAGGGTAATATTCATCTTAATAATCAACCTTGAAGTAACTTACACAATGCAGTTTTGATGTTAAAAGAGTAGGAAAAGATTGATGTGTCCCTTTTTAAATTCGCAACTGAAAAGTTACTACAAGAGACGTATGGGATAATTCCATAATCGTGGGACCAACCTACAATTATTGTGGTGTTGGTTTTTGGAAGCTAGATAATAGCTCTCTAAATAAGATTAGTTGAGCCTTGGTATGATCGTGGAACCTACCTACGATTATACCTTGGTTCATTGGTTGAAGGTTCCAATCGGGTCAACCTTAAGACTCACGATCATTTCTAAGATCGTGGTTTCAAGGTACGGTTGTGGTCCCCTCTTATAGTTAGAAGGAATACCTATAAACTTTAAGATTTTTGGGGCTATTTTTATCAGATGAGATCATTTTACGATCATACAACGTGACCACGATCGTGGTTTGGCTCGTGATATCTCATTGTGTGATAGTACTTTACTAACATGGTTATAACTTCTTACTATGATATTAGATTAAGGAAAAATTGGTTCCACTGGAAAGATAATTCAATTATATATTATTTGGTAGGTCTTCAGCTTAAAAATGCTTTATAATATCGAAGTTATGCTTGTTCGAATCTAACCATAGTAGGATATTTCTCATGGAATCAATTGGTAAGGAAAGTTTTGACTTGGCCAAGATTTAGGAGTTATTTGTGTCCTTAGTACATGTATAAATCACTTCCCCTACTTTTAAAACATGATTTTTTATCCTACTTGTACTTGAAGCATGGTTCTAGTCTTTGCTTGAATTTTTGGAGTGTTACATGTAAGCTCCAAAACCGTATTCCCATTATTTTTTCTTCGATTGTATCATTAAAAATACTGTTAAATCATGATTTCAAAATGGAAAAAAATTAGTTATTCACCTATAAAGTTTAAAAAGGGGGTTTTCATTGATTTGGACATCACTTTTAACCTATTTTCACATGGGTAGACTCCTATAACCTTGAAGAATGTATTTTTAAAATAAAATTTTGATTTTGCCCCTTTTATTTTTAAATTTATTTTTCAAACCCATTTTGGATCAAGCTTGAATATAGGCAATATGGGTATTGTTGCTTTCTTTTAAACACATAGATGTTATATTTGAATGTTGTAGTTAATTCTGAGGTCGTTTGCAAGGGAAAGGCTCCTTATTGAAGTATTTTAGATTGAGAATTCATTGTTTTGGGGTAGGTTATGGCTTAACTTCTTTTAGATAGAGTTGGGTAGTTAACAAATAATTAAAGCATGCTATAGGTTGGGGAAAATAGTTATCGGGTTTATATTTTTTAGATTATTTTTATTATTGTGACACCATCTGGGGCTTATATTTTGTTGTGTTTGGTTAGGATATCTGATATTATGTGTTGCTCATGTAGAAGTTTTATTTGATATCATTAGCCTTATTTGTGCATTTGAATGTCTTTATTCTAGATATGATGCCCATGCAGGGCTTATTTTTCTAATGTACTTATATATATTAGAACTATTAATGGAGACTTTGTGAGCTACGATTTGGGACTTTTCTACTTGTAGGTGATGTACTTATAGTATATTTTACTTATCTTAGCTTCTACTGAGTACAAATGCCCGTACTCACGCCTACTGTGCTCTTTCGGTGTAGATCCTAATACGAGCACTCCCCATGGTAGTTGAGTTCATGTCAAGACTTTCAGAGTTTAAGGTACTGATCCACTCAAGTGTTCGGGGCTGAATAGAAATCATCTTTCCTCATTTGTCTTTATTCAATTATTAAAGGCAAATACATGTTCTTATATTAGTTTTTGGGTATTGCACTATATGTTCTTACACTTTGACACCCGATTTTGAGATTTGATTTATATGGTTTCTTTTGGATTTTTGCATTTACTTATATTTTAGGGTCTGACATCATTCAAGATGTCTCTCCTTGGTGTAGGTTAGTGTAAATCTCGTTTACCTTTATCAGTTTGGGTGATTGGCTTACTTATCAAGGTTGAGCTGTGAAAGTGCCATCATAGCCTAACTTTTGGGTCGTGACACCATTGAAGGAGCTTAAGCTTAGAAAAATGGTGGTCGAAAATGGAGAAGAAGAAGAGGAAAATAAAATTAAAAGGTGCTAAAAGAAAGCCTCTAGTGGAGTGTTTTACGATCACTTTGCCAAGTTAGCGAAAAGTGCCAAATTGACACATTGACACCTAATTTAGGTGTTTAAAATGAACAAGCCTAGTTAAGGAGCCAAACTAAAATTTTTGTCAACTTTGGACCTTACGATGTGTTTGACCTTCTTTTGACCAGGAAAGGGTGACATAGGAAATAGCTGTCCACTTTGAGTTTTGACATTTCGAATCAACATTGTGCTAAATGATATCTACGTATCATTTGTAATTTAATACAAAAGCAGGGCTCTTTTTGCTTTTGTTTTTTGTCATCACATATTACAAAAATACTAGTTTCTCAATACGTGTGTCGCACGTGTATATCGAGTCAGATAATACTCATTTTTATAGTATAATATCAGTATTATTATAACAAAACTTAGCAATAGTTATACCTAAAAAAAAATTAAATATATGTACATGAATAATCAATGATAGGTAAGCTCATCTAAATTAGCGAAAGTATTAGACACATATAAAATATAAATTTTAATTATAAATCATCTTTATATTGTAGAAGTATGTGTTTGAATGACAAAATAATAATTTAAATATACAAAAGTTACAATTATCACATATTTCTAGACCTATGTTGGTGATGTCGGAAGAAAACACTCAATGACCAGCTTTATAAAAAAATCAAGTGCGGGGTTAAGGAAACAAATTTAGTGGTATTTTAAGTACATAGTTGCTATAGTAATATGATTAAATAATTGCTATAGTAATATGATTAAATAATCATAGTATTTTATATCTTTATCATAATTTGTAATAAATTTTTATTTAAATTACCTATATAAATTATGAGGTTAATCCGCAATACATAGAGTTAAATTGTGTTAAGGAAAGTCAAACACAATTCAATCACCTTTAGTGTTATTAATAATCTCGAACTCCTAGTTTAATGACTTTTATTTTTTATGTTAGATAAATTCTTAAGAGAAAAAAGATACTGCTTGGATGATATATAAGAAACCTGAAAATCAAAGCATAGATAAAAAATTTTAGTGAATTATTCATAGATGATAATTGCAATCAAATTTTAATGCAATTAGATTTGAAAGTAGATTTAGTTTATGCGTAACGATTTAAAGTTTGATTAAATATGTAAAATATGTGTTTCTGTGTGGTTTGATCATTTTACCCTTTTTTGCGATTATGTTATGGTATTTCAAGGTGTGGGGATGATCGGCACGGTTTTTGATACATTTTGGTCTGTTTTATGTGATATTGTAATTTTTGGTGGTTTTGAGATAGTTGACTTCAGTCAACATATTTTGATTCGTGTGACGGATAGCAAAACGAACTATGCCAGCAAATTTGGAATATCGACTTTAGGGTGGTAACATGATTGGTGTAGTTTCTTGGCTTTTAAATCTATTTCGATCTTCGATTTGGAAAGTTGTGATTTTGGGTTTTGGGTCAACTTTGTGAAAATAATATTTTTTAAAAATCTGATATTGAAATTGAGTCTAGAGCATAAAATTTGATAGGGTAGCATAGTTTTTTTGTGTTCACGAGATTTCGAGTGAATCCCAAGGGGGACCGCGGAGACTTGGAATGCACCATGTCCCCAGTTGGTTCACCCGCGATCGCAAAGCTAGTGATGCGATCGCGATTGGGCATACGGGTCAAGTGTCATAACCGTGACACCCTTTATGCGATTATGATACCACTGTCTGCTAGGTACCACGATCGCGACACCTCGATCGCGATGCCTGGGGATAACACCTATTTCAAATAATTTCAATAATTTCTTTAATCTTTATCATTTATTTCTTGTTTTAAAACTTGGATTAAAGAATGAAATTCAGGAATTTTAGCCTGTAAGGTTTAAAAGTAATATTTATCCAATTTAAACCTCAATTACAAACTTTATTCACTTAGATGAGTTTCTAACCACATAATTATCTATTTCTCTCAATTTCATCTTCAAAATAACTTCGATTCTTGATTTTCAAATGAATTTTGAGGATCATATCTAGTATAGTTTAAAAATAATTTTTTCTTCAATTTAAACGCTATTTTTAACTTGTTTTCACTTGTTTTCAACTGTAGACTCCTAAAAATATGGAGAGCATATTTTTTACATAAAATTATAATTTTTTTCTTCTTTTTAGAAAATACGTTTTGGGGATTAAAGAAAGAAATTTGGGGATTTTAGCCCGTAAGGGCTAAAAGTTATATTTCTCTAATTTAAACCTGAATTTCAAATTTTTTTCACTTAAATGAGTTTCTAACTTCATAATTATAAGTTTTCCTTCAATTTCATCATCAAAACAACTTCAATTCTTGATTTTAAAATGGATTTTGGGGATTTTATCTGATAAAGTTTACAAATAGTTTTTCTTTGATTTAAACCTTATTTTTAACTCATGTTCACTTGTTTTCAGCAGTATACTCTTAAAAATATATAAAACATATTTTTTGAAATAAATTTACAATCTTTTTCTTCATTTTTGAAAACCCATTTCAGGGGTCCGTTTTGACCCCAGCTTGAAAACAGGTAATATAGGTATAGTTGTCTTTCTTTTGATAGATTCTATATTTCCATGTTTTAGTTGATTCTGGATCCGTTTGTGAGGAGTACAGCTTTGGGATTGAAGTGCAGCGGATCGATTTTCTGCCTTCGAGGTAGGTTATGGCTTAACTTCTTTCAGATTAGGTTGGGTAGTTAATTTTGATACAAAAGCATGTTAAGGGTGTTAGAACTAATCATGAAAAATGGCTAACTTATTGTGTTGTGCCCGAGTAGGGGCCTATATGTGTTGTATTTGATGTTTTTGAGCTATTATGTGGTATGTTTGACCGTGAAAGGTCCTATGTGATGTTAATAGCCTATATACATGAGAATAATAGTATTTTGTTGGATAAAAAGCACATTGTTGTGTCAGTTATATAAGTTGATGTGTTCATACTCTATTGACATATGAATCATGTTGGTTTTCATAGATGGTTGGATATATTAAGCGAACATCTGGCTCATATATTGGTAAAAAATGATGGGTTATTGGATATTCTTATAGTCAATTGACTGTGAACACTGCATCATCATTGTCATGGCATCTCAAGCATTATTTTACATGTTCGTTGAATGCTTTATATATTTGTTGTTATTGTATGTTGTACTTGATTTATGTCTAAGTCATGTATGTGCTCAAGAAACACTGGAAATACTGGAAACACTGGAGATATTGAAAATACTGGGAAACTCTGAAAACATCAAGAACATCAAATTTTATAAACCTTCTCCAGGGATATATCGGAGATGAGCCATAGATATTGAGTTATATATGGGTTGACCAACCCACCATGGTTACTACATCTTGAAGCTTTATCTTCGTAGGTGTATACAAAGACTGTGTGATGGTCTCGGAGGGTGTGCGATGGTCTTGGAGACTGTGAGATAGTCTTAAAGGTTTTGCGACAACCTTATGCCTTACATCATCATCATCATCATTCTTATTGTATTTACTTTATTACGTTTATGATGTGATTATATATTCTATTTGACTTGTTACCTATCCATTGTTCAATCCTCCCTTACTTGTACTTGATGCTCTCATATATGTTATTCTCTTTTTTTCTTTGCTTATATATTGTATACATGTATATGTGTATTCCTTTCGGATACTTTTCTATGTTATAAATAGATATTATAGAACTGTTAGTGCAAGAAATGTGGGCTACCGTTGTGGGATATTCTTTGATTGCAGGTGGCGTGCCCTTAGTATGTATTTTTTCATGTCTTATTATCTATTTTGCTCAATTGGCATATGATACCTACTGAGTATAAGTGAACCATACTCACTCCTACCACACCCTTTCAATGTTGGTCCTATTTCGAGGGTGCCACACAGTGATTAATTCAAGCACCTTCAGAGTTATTCAACGTAGCAATTGGATTTTCATGCGTCTGGAGTCCACTTTTATCTTTCTGTAATAGACTATGTCTTTACCAATACAAGACAGAGATTGTTCCTGTTGGATTTTCTATTGTGTATGATTGTTGGGTTGTATTAGTAGTTCATAGATGTGACACCAGGTTTTGGGACGTTTGAAATTTTATCCTTGAGTTTATACTTTCCGCTATTATTATATTTATATGGTTCGGCTTTGTTCTAGGAGCCTAGCCTTAGGTTTGGATTGTTATTTCCCTTTTTATATCAATTTGTGTGATAGACTTACTTGTCAAGGTTCACCACGACAAGTGTCATCTTCACCCTCAGATTTTAGGTTGTGAAAAATTATTATCAGAGACAGGTTCATAGGTATAAATGGTATAAGAATGGGATGTCTAAAAGAGTTTTGCAGATCAGTATGAAGATGTATGTATCTATCTTCGATAGGCTATAGGATGTCCTTATGAAATTTCCCTTATTTTGTTCTTTATCGTGTGGATTTCTTTTATACCTTGTGCTCTAAGTCATATTTTATTATTTTTCTGTGTATATGGTGATAACTAGTTCTTGTAAGGTTAGAGATGTGGAGCCTTCATCCAAGGAGAGAGCCTAGTCTAGAGGGTGAGTTATGAATTATGGATAAAATTGAGGTAGTGGACTAGCACATGGATCTGCCATATCTAGGAGTAGTACAAGTGGACTTTCCCCTGAGCCTTGTGTTGAAAATATTAGAGTTATGGGTCCAACTTTAGTTCTGTCATGTTCTTTTACCCCAGTCTTGGAGGGGTTGTCAGTTCGTTTGTTGACCTATTTGGAGGGTGCTCCTTTGAGTGTGCTTGGTGTTTCTCCAATCTCGAGTGTGGATCCTCCAGTTATACCTACTTCTACTCTTGGTACTTTTGAGACCCCAAGTGTTACTCCTCCTTCAGTACCAGTATTTAAGTAAAGTATTTCAAGATCAGGAGTTCAACCTCATCTATGGTACCTTCCTAGGTGGGGTCTCAGCCAACTGGACTTGCTATGACTTTTGCTCTTTAGCGAGCCACAACACAGATGCTAGTGTTTGGGGTGTCATTTTAGAGTATAGAAGGTTAGGTAATGATGCATGGATCTGCTTCTCGAGCATCTTGGGGAGGTTCCAAGAGCGTATGCCATCAAGGCAAGTTTAGAGTTTGTTATTTATGTGATGAAATTAGCTATCTGGCTAAGGAATGTCCCCATCATTCTTTCAAAGTTGCTCCTATTTCAATTATGATAGATAGGGGTTCTACCAGAGGTGCGAGAAGCAGAGGTAGTGAAGCCTGTGGTAGTGGTCGCGGGGTGGCTCAGCCTATTGGTGGTCGTGGACAATTCTATGTTATACCTACCAGAACAAAGGCAGAGGCTTCTGATGTTATGATCACAGTTATTATCCCTGTTTATTTCAGATCTGTATCTATGTTATTTAATCTGGGATCAACTTTTTCTTATGTATCTGCATAATTTGCTTTGGGTTTTGATTCTGTTAGTAAGCCTCTTGCCATGGCTATTTATGTTTTTACCCCAGGATGAGATTTGTTAGCGTAGATTGGGTGTACTGATCTTGTATTGTGACTTTTTCTGGGTGTGAGACGGGTAGATTTTCTTTTCTTAGATATGGTTGATTTCAACGTCATCTTGGGTATGGATTGGTTGGCTCCTTACTATGTAGTTCTACATTATTATGCTAAGACTGTGACCATAGCTTCATAGAGTGTGTCAAGGATAGCTTGGAAGGGTGTGCTTTATTCAGGTCCTAAAAGGGTTATATCTTATATTTAGGCTCGTCAATTGGTTGAGATGAGATATTTGTCTTACTTTGCTTATATTCAGGAAACTAGCATTGTTTCACCTCCTTCTTTTAATTTTGTTCGTGTTGTCTGTGATTTTACGAATGTGTTCCCTATAGAATTACCTGGTATGTCTCTGAATCGTGATATTGATTTTTTATTGATGTTGAGCAGAGAACCAAGACCATTTCTATTACTTCTTATAGTATGGCCCCAGCCAAGTTGAAAAAATTGAAAGATCAGTTGCAGGAGTTGTGGGATAAGAGATTTATTCGACCTAGTGTGTCACCTTAAGGTACGCCTATATTGTTTGTGAAAAATGATGGACCTATGCGGATGTGCATTGATTATCAACTATTGAACAAGGTGATAGTTAAGAATAAGTATCCTCTTTCTCATATTGATGATTTATTCGATCAATTTCAAGGTGTCGCAGTGTTTTCAAAGATTGATTTGAGATTCGAATGTCACCAGTTGAGGATTAGAGCTTCAGATATTCGAAAGATAACCTTTTGGACTCGATATGATCATTATGAGTTCTTGTTCATGTCCTTTGGGTTGACCAATGCCCCAGCTGTATTCATAAAATTGATATATCATGTGTTTCGATTATATCTTGACTCCTTTGTTATGGTATTTATAGATGATATCTTGATTTATTTCAAGAGTGATGCCAATCATGAGGAGCATTTGCGGATTGTGCTTCAGAGATTGAGAGATGAGAAATTGTATGCCAAGTTCTCCAAGTGCAAATTTTGGTTGGAGACTATTTCTTTCTTGGGTCATATGGTGAATAAGGAGTGTATTATGGTTTACCTAGCCAAGATTGCAGCAGTTCATGAATGGGCTAGGCCTACTTCGCCCACCAAGATTTAAAGTTTTATTGGTTTGCCAGGTTATTATCGACGTTTTGTTAAGGGTTTGTCATCCATTGCAGCTCCATTGACTAAGTTGACTCAGAAAAATATTTCCTTTTAGTGGTCTGATGCTTGTAATGCAAGCTTCCAAAAGCTCAAGAATTTGTTGACTTCAGCTCCTATCTTGACTTTACCTAAGAAGGGTGTGGGTTTTATCATCTTTTGTGATACTTCAGGTGTTGGGTAAGGTGTTGTGTTGATGTAGGAGGGTAGGTGATTATGTATGCTTCTCGTCAGTTGAATTCCTATGAGTAGAATTACCCTACCCCTGATTTGGAGTTATGTGTGATTGTTTTTTCTTTAAAGTTATGGAGGTACTACTTGTATGCAGTCTGTTGTGAGATTTTTTCAGATCATCATAGCCTTCAGTACTTCTTCACCCAGCGATATCTTAATATGAAACAGCATCATTGGCTTAAGTTGCTTAAGGATTATGACTTGACTATTCTCTACCATCCAAGCAAGGCTAATATGGTTGCAGATGCCTTGAGTCAAAAGTCGACAAGTATGGGTAGCTTGGCACATCTTTTGACCTAGGAGAGGCCTTTGGTTGTAAAGGTTTCAGTCTTTGGCTAACCAGATGGTTAGGCTTGATATTTAGAAACCTAGATGTGTTTTGGCATTTGTGGAAGCTAGGTCTTCCTTGATAAAGCAGATTCAAGCTCATCAGTTTGATGATATTGGATTGAGGTTGATTTGGGATAAGGTGTTGAGTGGTGAGGCTAAGGAAGCCTTACTTGATTCAGATGGGGTTTTAAGGATTAGAGTCTGAGTTTGTGTGCCGAGAGTGGGTGACCAATTTAGATTGATTTTGAAAGAGTCATATTGTTCCAGGTATTCCATCCATCCAGGGGAAACTAAGATGTATTATGAATTAAGATAGCATTACTGGTGGGGTGCTATGAGAAAGGATGTAGCGGTCTTTGTAGCTCATTGCCTATGTTGCCAACAGGTGAAGGCCGAGCATTTGAGACCTGGTGGATTGCTTCAGAGATTACCCATTCATTAATGGAAGTGGGTATAGATCACTATAGACTTCGTGCCCGGATTGCCTCACACTTTGCATGGTTCTGATAGTGTTTAGGTCATCGTGTATCGATTGACAAAGTCTACTCATTTGATCTAGTCCATATCTCTTTCAGTGCTGAGAGACTGGCCCATATCTATATTCATGAGATTGTGCGTCTTCATGGGGTGCCAATGTCTATTATTTCAAATCGAGATTTTGTATTCACATCTCACTTTTGGAAGACTTTTCAGGATGAGTTGGGTACTCAGGTTGATCTTAGCACCGTATTTCACCCCCATACTAACATTCAGTCAGAGCGGACTATCTAAGTTTTGGAGAATATGTTTCACGCTTGTGTGATGGATTTTGGTGGTGGATGGGAGAAATATTTAGCGTTGGTGGAGTTTATGTATAATAATAGCTACCATTCTAGTATCAATATGGCTCCTTTTGAGGCTTTGTATGGTAGGCGTTGTCGCTCTCCAGTGGGTTGGTTTGAGGTCTCTGAGGTTAGACCTCAAGGTACGAACTTGCTTCGTGAGTTATTGGATAGAGTTCAGATTATTTAGCATAGACTTCGAACGGTTTAGATTAGGCAGAAGTATTATGTAGATCATAGACTTCATGTCATAAGATTCAGTGTCGATGATAGTGTTTTCCTTTAAATTCGCCCATGAAGTGTGTGATGAGGTTTGGGAAAAGGGGCAAATATAGCCCCAGGAAATAAGCCCATTATAGATTCCTTGGACTGTTGGTGATGTGGCTTATGAGTTATCTTTGCCACTAGACTTATCAGTTGTTCATCCAATTTTTAATGTTTCCATGCTTCACCGTTGTATTCCAAATGAGTCTCATGTCATTCATTGGGAGCTGGTTCAGTTAGATGAAAGGTTGTCTTTTGTAGTGGAGTCAGTCTCCATATTAGCTAAGGATATTAGACGGTTGTGCTCTAGAGTTATTCTTGTGGTCAAGGTCCAGTGGAGGCATCAACCTATAGATGAGGCTACTTGGGAGGTCGAATCTGATATGCGTACTTCGTATCCCCAGTTTTTTTCTGATTCAAGTATTTCTCTTGCCTTTAGTTCGAGGGAGAACTAGATTTTTAGTTATGGATGATGTAACGATGTAAGTTTGATGAAATATATGAAATATGTGTTTCTATATAATTTGACCATTTTACCTCTCTCTGTGGTGTGTTGTGGTATTTCTGGGGTATGGGGATGATTGCCACAATTTTTGATACATTTTGGTGTGTTTTACACGATATATGATTTTTAGTGGCTTCGAGAGCCTCATAATTGACATCAGTTAACATCCTTTTGATTCATGTAACGGATGGCAGAATGTACAACGCCAAGAGATTCGAAAGGTAGATTTTAGAGTGGTAACATGGTTGGTGTGATTTTACGGATTTTAAATCTCATTTCAACCCTTGATTTGGAAATTTTAATTTTGGATTTTGGGAATTAACTTTATGAAAATGATATTTTTTGAAAATCTAATATGTCTATTGAGTCTAAAGCGTCGAATTTAATAGGGCAGCATAGTTAGATTGCATTCATAGGATTTTGGGTGAATCCCGAGAGGGCCCACGGGGAGTTGGAATACACTAAGTCCCAGCTGGTGTACCCTCAATCATGAAGCTAGTGTCGTGATCGCGATTGGGTATGTGGATCAAGTGCAGCAATCACAACACCCTTTTTATGATCGCGATACCCCTATCAGCCAGGTACTGCGATCACGACACCTCATCTGCGATCACAATGTCTGGGATATAAATACCTATGTTTTGCCATTTTTCACCATTTTTTAGACTTGGAGCTAAGGTTTTGTGATTTTGAGCAACTTTCTCCACTTTTAAGCTTAGGTAAGCTCCATAACACCTATTTCAATTATTTTCTTCAATCTTTATTATCTATTTCTTGTTTTAAACTTGGATCAAAGAATGGAATTTGAGGATTTGGGCCCGTAAGGCCTAAAAATTGTATTTCTCCAATTTAAACCCCAATTTCAAACCTTTTTCACTTGGATGAGTTTCTAAGCTCATAATTATCAGTTTTTCCTCAATTTCATCTTCAAAACAACTTCGATTCTTGATTTTAAAATGGATTTTGGGGATTTTATCCGGTAAAGTTTAAAAATAGTTTTCTTCAATTTTGAACCTCGTTTTTAACTCATTTTAGCTTAGGTTTTTAGATGTAGACTCCTAAAAATATGAAAATATGTTTTTAAACAAAGCTACGATTTTGCCCTTCTTTTTCGAAAATCCATTTTGAGGGTCCATTTTGACCCCGACTTAAAAATAGGTAATATGGGTATCATTGGCTTTCTGCGTAGATTCTATAGTTCCATGTTTTCGTTGATTCCAGGTGCCTTCGTGAGGAGTAGGGCTTTGGAATTAAAGTGTTGCAGACCAATTTTCGGTGTTTGAGGTAGGCTATGGCTTAACTTCTTTCAAACTGGGTTGGGTAGTTAATTTTGATACAAAAGCATGTTGAGAGTGTAAGAACTAATCATGAAAAATGGCTATCTTATTGTGTTGTGCCCATGTGGGGGCCTATATGTGATGTATTTGGGGGTTTTGAGCTATTATGTACTATGTGTGACCGTGTGGGGTCCTATCTGATGTTGATAGCCTATATACATGAAAATAATATGTGATGTTGATAGCCTATATACATGAAAATAATGATATCTTGTTGGATGAAAAGCATATTGTGGTATCAATTGTGTATGTTGATGTGTTCATACTCTATTGGCATATGAATCATGTTGGTTTCCATGGATAGTTGGATATATTGAGCAAATATCTGGGCTCATATATTGGTATATTGATGGGTTATTGGATATTCTCATGGTCGGTTGGTTATGAATACTGCATTATTATTCTCATGGCATCACACATTATTTCACTTGTTTGTTGTATGTTTCATATACTTCTTATTGTTGTATATTGTACTTGATTTATGTCTATGTCATGTATGTGCTCTGGAAACACTGAAAATATTAGAAATACTGGGAAATTCTAGAAATATTAAAAAGATTGAATTTTATAGACCTTCTCTGAGGGATGTGCCGGAGATAAGTCAAGGGTGTTAGTTGTATATGGGTTGACGAAACCCCCATGATCCTACATCTTGAAACTTTAGATCCGTAGGTGTATACGGAGACTGTACGACGGTCTTGGAGGCTTCTTGGAGGTTGTACGACAACCTCGTCCATGACATCACATCATCATCATTATTTTATTGTATTTACTTTATTATGTTGGTGATGTGATTGCATATTCTGTTTGGCTTTTTACCTATTCATTCTTCTATCTTCCCTTACTTGTACTTGATGCTCTCGTATATGTTGTTCTCCTCTCTTCTTTGCTTATATGTGGTATACATGTATACTTGTATTCCTTTCTGGTGTTTTGCTGTTTATATATGGATATTATAGAACTGTTAGTGCAAGCGGTGTGAGCTATCCTTGTGGGATATTTTTTGATTGCAGGTGACGTTCCCTTAATGTGTATTTTTGTATATCTTATTATCTATTTTGCTCAGTTGGCATATGATACCTACTGAGTACAAGTGGACCGTACTCACTCCTACTGTGCCCTTTTGGAGTTGGTCCTAGTTCGAGTGCGCCACACGGTGATTGATTCAGGCACCTTCAGAGTTATTCAAGGTAGTGGTTGGATTTTCATGCATCTGGAGTCTACTTCTATCTTTTTGTATTAAACTATGTCTTTACCGATACTCGAAGACAGAGATTGTTCCTGTTGGATTTTCTGGTGTATTAGATTCATGGATTGTATTAGTAGTTCTTACATGGTGACACTAGGTTTTGGGAAGTTTGGCATGTTATCCTTGAGTTTATACTTTTCGCTATTGTTATATTGATATGGTTCGACTTTGTTCTAGGAGCCTAGTCTTGGGGTTGGATTGTTATTTTCCTTTTTGTATCAGTTTGTGTGATAGACTTACTTGTCAAAGTTCGCCGCGACAAGTACTCTCGGATTTTGGGTCGTGCATCGTGATTCATTTTCACATTATGTAAATGTCTACCTTGTTCCAATAAAATTAATATATTTAAATCAACGTATATGAACTTAAATCAGAAATCTATTGAAATAACTAATTAATATACTTAAATTTCCTTGTTTCATTTGGATGTTCAAAAGTTATCTATCAAAATATTGTAAAATGTACATAAAAAGATACATTTTATTAATCTAACCAACTATGATCACGCTAAGCTTTTACATAATATGTTGTATGACATTATGAAGATAAAATTAGAACATAATGGTGGATAGGTTAGTACAAATTTGCTATGAATGTTGGGATAAACAACTTAGTAAAAACTTATTCCTTAGGTCCTCCACTGTGATAATAAAAAAAAATGGCCAATAATTTGCATCAATATATATCATAGAACAAATATAAGGCGTTTCTAAGCCTAACCAAAAATAAGAAGTAAAGAATTAAATGCATATAAATATTGGGCAAGATATATAAATATATAGTTTGGTTTGGTTGTTGAGCAGGATATATAATTGTCCATTAAGAAGTGAATAATGAAATGTATTCTTTTTTATTTTTCATTCAGCATCTATTACCCTTATTGAAGTCCAACTAATTTGAATTTGCGCTACTTAAGATCCATTTGGATAAAACGCTTTCTACCAAAAAATATTACTTAAAATCGAGACTTATGGTTCAAACAGAAACAACCTCATCCGATGTCACACATTCTTTGAAGGTAAAAATTAAACCTACTTACGTATACATATTCACATGCATAAAAATTGGAGTAAATGAAAGAAAATCAAAATAAGAATATTTAAAAATATGGCAGGAGATAGTAAATCAATCTAAGAGGTATTAGTATAGAGAATGTTATACATGACAAATGCATACTTATATTTTCTCTTCTCGTTTTGATTTCCTATTTGGGGTAATTTATATTAAAACTTGATATATTTAAATTTCTGATGAAGAATAGAGGAATACTTACCTCTTTAAGACAAATAATATAATATACAAAGATGAATATCCAATTGTATACTCTACACGACAGTGAGACAAGACTGAGAAGCAAAGCTCAATATAATGCATAAATAATATTTATAGTTTGATTATTATTGAGAAATCTAGAAAAGAAAATTTTGAATGGAGCATTTTGGATTCTAATGGAATTCAATCATTCGTTTCTTTAATAGTGACTTCAAGGATTCATTCCTGAGGTTTCTATTGAAATTTTAAAAGAATTATTGCAACTCGTCACAATTAAAAGGACACACTTTTTGATATCAAAGCAGGTGTTTGGAATTTTTTTTTTAATTAGATGAAATAAATAGATTTTTAAAAGGATATTTAGGTAAATTTAATCTTTTGATCGGGTGTCTATATTTTAGTAATGTTACTTTAAGCGTGTTTTTTTTTAATTTGGTAGGTTTTTGAGTTGGTGCTTTTAGAGTTCGTTTGGTAGGATACATTAGAGAAAATAATGTATGCATTACCTTTGTGTATTATTAATACGATGTTTGGTACACTTTTTCAATCTAAACATTAGTTATACATTGTATTATGTATTATGCTATTCATAACTAATACATGAGAAATCCTTGGTATTAAAAATACAAGGGACTTTAATACATGTATAGCATGGATAAAGACATAATAGTCCCTCAAAACGTTTTGTCCAAACACATCGACATGCCCCTCAACTTGGCACAATCTTTCACTTTAGCACCTCAAGTGAATGGTGTTCATTTTAAACACCTTAACAAGATATAAAATGTGTCACTTTGACACTTTTTGCCCTGTTGGCAAAATGCGTATGGAACACGCCATAAAGGCGCGTCCAAGCTCCTTTTTTGTTGATTTCGCATAGAAATGCCCCCCCTCCCCAACGGTAATTTATATCTTTCCTTCATTATATCATCTTCTTTTTCATTCCACCATTCTAATTTAATCCTAATTTCTCAAATTTCTTCTCTGTTCCTCAACTTCCTTATTTAAATTAATTTTGTATTTCATTTTGAACAAAAAATCTATTCTTCAATTTCTCAAAAGTTTAGTCTTTTTTTAACTTTTCTCGAATTGAATTGGACAATGCCGAGCTCGTCGTTCATGGCCTTTTCTGTAAAAGATTATCACTATTGTAAATGTGGTCATGAAACATTACTAAAGACTTCTTGGACTCAACACAATTCAAATCGTAGATTGTTTACTTGTAAAAGTTCAAAGGTAATGTTTTTCACTTCTTAATTAAATTACTTGATTAATTATGATTTTATAATCGATTTTGTAATTGATTTTGTAGAAATTGTATGGGTGTGATTACTTTGATTGGTATGAAGAATGACACCCTTCACAAGCAAATAGGGTGATTTGAAATTTGTTGAAAAAAGTCAAGGCCTTTGAAGAAAAATAAAATCGATCAAGAAGATTATATTTATTGGTATTATTGCTACTGATTTGGTGTTGTCGCGAATATGAAAATTGAAACCTAATTTCTGAAGTTTGCCCTTGAAGTCATTCTACTAATTTTGATGTTGCAAAATGGCCTAAATCCCTTGTTGTTTTCATGACAGTGTAGGTGTATTGTTGTGATGTGCATTAGGCCTTGTCAGATGTAGTTTATAGATGTAATCTTGGACTTGTAATATTTCTTAAATTTGATGAAATGAAACGTTTATTTATCGTCAACTTTTGATCACACAATTTATAGTAAAACAAGATGTCAAAGTAGACAAGCAACAACAACAACAACAACTTCTTATTACATACTCCATAATGAGCTCAAAGTAACACCAACAACTTCATAAATATGCTCTATATTGAGCTCAAAGTAACACCAACACCAACTTCATAAATATGCTCCATAGTGAGCTCAAAGTAACACCAACAATAACTTCATAAGTATGCTCCATATTGAGCTCAAAGTAACACTAATGTACATACAAAACATGCTCCATATTGAGCTCAAACAACCAAATTGTTTACTGCTATACACTAGCGGATTTAAGCTAAAAAACTAAATTATCTACTGTTATGCATTAGTAGCAAATTTGAAGCACAACATAAATTGATTGTTTGGTACCATACGTTACACAACAAAATCACAACACACCATTAAAATATACTACTTCTTTTTGTTTGTCATTTACTACAATTGATTGGTGGTGACAGCATCTTTATTTTTTTATTTCAGGCCTTTAGCATTATAACCAAGATTAACACCTATAGAACTTGCATCCTTGTAAGTTGTACCACTTTGTAGGATTTTTGGACTTGATGTCCCAAGTTGTTTTTTGAAGAAAATAAGGAACAATAATTAGTATATGTACTTTCTTCTTACAGAAATAATGTTTGAATTGACTTACATTCAGTATTTGGGTTCTCCTTGGACTTGCGTAGATTCGAAATCCAGCATTCTTTGACCTTTTTAGATCCACCAATATCAGTATCTACTATTATTCCAACTCTTCCTCTCTTCTGTCCAACAATTTCTCTATTTCTAGGAGGTAGTTGATTGTTGATTCCTTCTGTAATAGGGATCCTTGTATCACCATAAATTGTTGTTAAAGATGCAGCTTGACTTAAGCTAGTTTGTGCAGATTTCTTTGAACTTGTTGGTGCAGGTTGACTTGAGCTACATTTTGCTGATTTTTTTGAGGTTGAAGGTGCTGGTTGGCTTGAGCTTTTAGGCTGGCAACTTCCTTGTGAACTATAAGCACTAGGCTGGAACCCTTGGCTATGTACTTGTGCATTTGGATCAGGAATCAACACATACATAACAGTTAATAAATTAAAAAATCAATATGTAAATCAACTTCAAAAATCAAATTAAAAGTGATTGTTTTACCTTGCAATATCTTCTGTTATGGCCTTGTTGATGACACTTGAAAAATGTTATTTTCACCCCTTGTTTGGACAGTTTTCCATATTTCTTCCTTGGTTCATCTTTGCCTCTTCCTCTATTTCTTCTAGGTCTGCCACGAATTTTCATAGGTTCAGAAGGCTCAATCTTTGGATTGTTTGTCCCAGGCCACATCTTCATATTGGAGATTGATTGTATAAAGTGACTATAAGACTTCACAAAGGTTTTCTTTTTATACCAATGTTCCACATAAGGTTCAGGATCTTGTTCAACATGATACAAAGAATAAATAGAATGCTAGCAAGAAATACCTCTAAACTATCAAGTTCAACAACTACAAACCCTATTAGTCAAGTTCACTGTATACCTATACTCCCATTCTCCAATCTCAAATCCAACATTAGCATTCCAAAGAATTTTTCAAGCCATATCCTTTTCCTTATTCTCCTCAAATATAAGTCTATCCATACGTGTAATATCACATATCCAAGTATTGGCAAACCTAATTATATCTACTGTTCTAGTTATGATTTTTCTCTTAATTTCTTCCAATATGGTAATAATAGATTTGTGTCTAGGAACTAAGATCCATGAATTAAATGTCTCACACATGTTATTTCAGCAAAATCATACTTACAATATTTTTTAAGGAATGCTCTAACCCCTGACTGCCTAGGATAATACAATAAATTATCAATAATATCCTTACCTTGCCTACCAAGTTGGCTCATGTAATCAAGTACCTCTTTGAACTTTACTTCAAAATATGCCTTTGAGCATTTTCAGAACTATTTTCTTCTCTTTTCTCCCTTCCACTCTTGACTTTAGTTGGACCAGATGTCTCTAGGACATCTTCTCATTTCAGTATTTGGTAATAAGTCAAAAACAACAACAACAACAACAAACCTAGTATATCCCACCTAGTGGGGTCTGGGAAGGGTAGAATGTACGCAATCCATACCACTACCTCTAAAGAAGTAGAGAGGCTATTTCCAATAGACCCCCGGCTCAAGACAAAGGACAATATACAAAAATATCAAAAGCATGAAACATGATAAAACTAAGATAGGTACAACATCCACAAAAATATTATACATTACCAAACAAAGGATACCAAAGCCCTCCTAACTACTCACTACGATTCATCCACCCACCTTACCCCATTATCCTAGTATTTTTCCTCCAAACCTGATAAAACTAACATAGGTACAACATCCACAAAAATATTGTACATTACCTAAAAAAGGACACCAAAGCCCTCCTAACTACTGACTACGATTCATCTACCCACCTTACCCCTCTATCCTAGTATTTTTCATCCAAACCTTCTTATCCAGGGTCATATCCTCAATGAGCTGTAACTACTCCATGTTACGTTTAATCACTTCTCTCCAGTATTTCTTTGGTCTATCCCTACCCCGCTTGAAACCATCCAAGGCCAACCTCTCACACCTAGGAACTGGGGCATCCATGCCCCTCCTTATCACATGATCAAACTATCTCAACCTCACTTCCCGCATTTTATCCTTCACCAAAACCACTCTAACCTTCTCCTGAATAATCCCATTCCTAACCCTGTCAGCCCTTGTAAATTCACACATCTAACACAATATCCTCATTTCTGCCACCTTCAACTTTTGGATATGAGAATTCTTAACCGGCCAACACTCCGCTCCATACAATATAGCCGGACGAACAACAACTCAATAGAATTTGCCTTTAAGCTAGGGAGGCACCTTCTTATCGCATAAAATTTCCAAAGCGAGCCTCCATTTCATCTAGCTTTCCCCAATACGGTGAGAGACATCCTCATCTATCCCTTTATTCCCCTGAATCGTAGACCCAAGATACTTAAAAACTATCTCTCTTGCCAACCGCCTGAGAGTCCAACTTCACTACCACCCCATCCTCTTGCCTCGAGTCACTAAACTTGTACTCCAAATACTCCGTCTTGGTCCTACACAATCTGAAACCTACATACAAAGAAATAGTTAAAGTACTTGATAAAGAAATTAAGTATTTCAAATTATTGATAGTTAAAAAAAACTTAAATATTACCTTTTGTATAGTAAGACTTACTCCAGTACCCAACTACAGATCCTCTTTAAAATACTTGATAAAAAAACTCCAATTATGCTTGATTTTCTTATCCATAACAATCTAGGCCATAGAAAATATCTGATTGTTTTCATTCTTCCAAATTGTTATTAGATGTTCACCCTTACAAGCACCCTTTAAGAAACACTCCTCAAACCCTATAATTCTTCTACATCATTTCATCCACCCTTTCTTCAATGCATCAAGACACATATAGAAATGCACAAATAAATTTTTATATGGTACGATTTCTGTATCCATTCTCAGCCAAACAGAACTACTAGGATTGGTTTATTTTATCATCTCAGCATGATCATATAATCTTGCAAACTCCAAGTTTCAGTCCCCCATGGGCTCTCTTAGAACCTATAATCTAGCCTTATAATAAATTGTTCTACCTACATAGAATCCCAATTTTTCTCTGCACAATTCTTCTATTTCCCAAATCCTCAAAGATGGTTCTTTAATTATTTCATCTCTAAATCTGTTAGCAACAAATTTAGTTATACACATCTTCTTCTTGTTTGATGTTGTGCACATATGCACTAGATTATAGCTCTTCATCAAGAATCACCAGAATCTCTGTTAATTGCACCATAACATAACCAACTACATTTTGACTTGAATTTGTACTTAGCCATCACTCGCCTTATTAGGTTTTAAAATAATCTAAACTCTGTTTTTTACTACATACCTTCCCAATACTTTTCTAAATTCCTTAGGACCATTAAAAATCATACCAAGTTAAAAACAACAACACCACAATCATCACCAAATCTGATTTTACTACTTTTTTTTCTTGGTAAATCAACACCCCTAACAACATCCTTATCTATTAAATCAGTGCTATCAACGCTATCGTTGTCTGAACTATCAGTGAACTCTCTATCACCTCCTAATCTACTCACATATATATCTTTCTTATTTCTGAAAAAATATCTCGAAAACCTTTGTCAATACTAGTTTCACCTACCGGTAATTCTTCTCTTGCTTTTGATTTTTTTTTTTGGGATTTTTGTTGCTTCTACCTTCATCCCTAAAGGCTCTCAACTCTTCATCAATAACTGAACCATTCTCAGTAGGGATTTCAACATCTGATTCAGTACTAGGCAGATTCGATTCATTACCATTTAGATCTTCATCAAGACCCCTACCTCATTACCATCACTGCTTATATCATCTTCATCATTATACTTGGGTGACCCTTCTAAAAGAAGAGAAGGTTCTGACACAACCTCAAGCTTTTCATCAATGTCATGAAGTACAAACACATAAAGCTCATTACCATCTTTTAAGTTCTTCACAAAGTCTAATAACTCACTTTCAGAACAAATTGGAACTAACTCATCACTATCTATATATTGACAGTAAAATCCCTTAATATTTGAATACCTAAGATCTTTGGTGTAGGAAAGAAACTCAACAAGACTGTAGTAGTCTTAATCAATAGCAACAACAAAGATATCTACTTCACCTTTATAACTACGCTTAGGCTCGGTTATAATAGTCCCTCCATGATAAAAACAGGTCAAAATATAACCGTCCATTATATTTTCTTAACATCCCCCAAAAGATTCCCAACAAAAGAAAATACCCAAAATTCCCTTGAACTGAAAAGTACCAAAATAACCTTGTCTTTATCAGTGAAATCTGGAAAAAAAAATTAGTGAAATCCTAAAAAATTGACACAAAATCCTAACTTTATCAATGAAATTTCTTTAAAAAAAATCTAAAATCAAAAATTCAACACAACACGACAATTTGTAGGGGTAAAAAGTCCAAACAGTAAAGAAAAGAGAAAAACTTAAAGAACAAGTTTAGTCCTATCTCCAATTTTTTCAATTTCGTCAATTTTAAATAAAATCTCTTAATTTTCGTCAATAAAAATTAATTAATACTTCATTGCAAGCATTGTACCTACAAAATACACCATTATTAGTTAGAAATCACTAGGAATCAAAGAAAAATTGAATCAAAAGTGAAAAAATCACTTTGACTTACCAAGGATTTGTCTATCAGGTTTCAGTAAAGTGGAAAATGAGAAACTTTTAGGGGATTTTACCCCCTTAAGTATTGAAGGTTGACGTGGAAAGCCAATTCCTACGCGGTAAATTTTAATTGGCTTGTAAAATTCATGTGAGTGGGTTGAAATACACACACTTAGGGTCATTTTTAATCAGGGTAAAAAGTGCCAAAGTGACACATTTTATATCTTGTTAAGGTGTTTAAAATGAATACTGTACACTTGAGGTGCCAAAGTGAAAGATCGTGCCAAGTTGATGGACCTGTTGGTGTGTTTGGCCAAACCTTTTTCTCATTATTTTTATTATATTTGTGGAGGATATTTTTATAAATATTATTTATTTAAAAATATACAATACAAATTATCATTAACACACTAAATCAAATACTGCATAAAAAATAGTTTCAATATAACTAATACAAATATAAATAATTCTTCATTAGCATTAGTAATACATCACATATTTTAAACTATTTTTATTCACCCACCCCTTTAGAGGTCGTTTAGTTGAGAAAAAGTTATCCCAAATACTTAATTCCGATAATAATTATTTCAAAATTTATTATTCCACCATATATATGAGATAACTTACCTCATTATTAAGACATAAATGGAGAAATAAGCAATCATTTTCATTAACTTATTCCATCAACTAAACATGAGGTCCCAAATTTATTCGGGAATAGTAGAACTTATAACTCACACAGGACCCTTACGAATCGTTTAGTGTGAGGTAGAAGGGATAAGTAGACCCGGGATAAATTAAAAATTATTTTATTTCATATTTGGTTGGAGGTATTAGTTAATACCAGGATAACTTATTTTATCATTTAAATAAATTATCCCATATGTATGGCGGGATAAGTTATCCCGGATAATCTCGAGATAATTAATCCGACTAATTATCCGGGATAATTATTTTCCAACCAAATGACCCCTTAGAGTACTAATACTAGATAATGAAGGGCCTATTTACGGGCCCAATATTACAATTTTAAATATATTTATAGTTATTTAATTAATTGTTTTAAAAATAATCATTAATATTTTTAAATAAATATAATAAAATATCATACACTCTACACTCTAGTGCTTATTTTAATATCAGATCAAACACATTTTCTGATATTAAACAGCTAATTTTAATGTTCTACTTTATTTAAAAACGATACAAGAGAATAAATTAAAGTTATAAATATCTATTTATTAACATTTTTTTATAGAATCATATAAAGCAATAAAGAATACTAATCCATACATAAATTAATATTAAATACATTTAAATTCATTTCATGTGTGTTTAACAAACGAAAATAAGGACATGGATGAAAGTTTCAATGAATCATAATGTTAAAAGATTGTTTTTATGTCTTGTCTTATATACGTCAAAAATAGGAGATTAATTTAATATAGTAAGCAAGAAATTTCTTTTAAAATGGTTTGTCTATCTAAATTTACTACCTCAAATAAGAAGAATCTAAAGAATTAACAAAAGTTAACATGATATATATTGTAGTAATTTAACATGAGGTAGTTAATATTACATTTTAAATAAGTTGTTTAAATAATTTTAACTGTTGATTAGTAAGTAATTATGTTTTCATAATTTATATGTATTGTAAATCTTTGTAATGATATGTATCAAGTAAAGCTTTGAAATTATGGAGGAATTCGCTTATTGTGTATGATAGATATACTCCTATTCAATAATTATGAGTATTTTTTTAAATTTTACTATAATATAGTAATAACTACTTTATGTGATTAAATGTGTGGCCAAATTTAATTTTACTTTTTTATCATTTGTGGAACATATGTGAGTGTTTATACATCCACTAATAAACTATGTCTTCCAATATTTTAATTTTTATAACTTTGATTAGACGTCGAATTCAAGATACATGAAAAAACTTTACAATATTTATGTCGTGATTTTGGATAAGAGGAGAGAAAGTTTATCTGAATATTAAAATTAAAAAAATATTTAAATGAAACAAACTTCAAATATAATTTCTCTTTAAATTTAAAATTATTCTTGCCATTTGATTCAAATATATTATTCAAATAAATAAGAAAAAAAGAAATAAACTGTATGATCATGAATTCTGAAGCTATTAGATAAAGAAAATTTTAAGAAAAGAACTTCTCCATAACCTTTTAAAGAAGAAAAATAGGCCCCACTTCTTTAAGATGTCACTTGATTTTTTAAAATTTTTTAAAGCATGGTCATTAGAATTTTCTGGAACATGATTTTTTCTTTTGAAATTCTCCACTCTAGAGGCTCTTCTATATAATACTAGATGGTTGTGCCCGCGTAAGCGCGGGCCCAATAATAGTGACATAGGTATGATTTATGTTGACACCCAATTTTGACCTCCCGACACTACATCTAGGCTTTTATTTTAACAAAATTATCAATTTTTAAATATTAGTATTTTTGCACATTTTTCTTGCATTAAACAGATTTCTAACATATTGCATTCATAATTTAGAAAAATGCATAAGTTATTTTATTATCTTTTAACATCATTTTTATAATTTTTAAAATCAAATACGATATTTTACGTAATTTTATTAATTAAATTATATTTTTCACGTAATTGTGCACACTCACATTTTTGCAAATACATTGTCTAGTTTTCCATTATTTAATACTATTTATTCATAGTGTTATTTTTTATTTATTATTATTTATTGACATTATTATTAAAATTTATTATTTAATTATTATTATTATTTAATTAATTATTATTATTATTATTATACATTATTATCTCTACTAAAATTTAAATAACAGCCTAAAATTGAAGTCATTTGTCTAATTCATTCATCTTATAGCCTAACTTCTACTCAAGTCATCACAAATTTAGCCAATTTAATTCCGTTCACGTCAGTTTTTAGCCAAGATCATTTCAATTCTAGCCACATTTATATATGCATATCCCAATTTTGGCCTAATTGAATCAATTTATTACAATTGAGACAATTTTTAGCATATTACAGCTTACTTAAAACAAATTTTCGACATGTTTAATAATATTTCAGCATGTTTAATACAATTTTTCAGCATGTTTAATCAATTCTTTTACATGATTAATCAATATTTAGCATGTCTAATTAACTTTTCAGCGTACCTAAAACAAACTTCAGCATGTTTAATAATATTTTCAGTACATTAAAACAGATACAAGCATGTTTGTCATAACTTTCAGCATGTCTAATAATGTTTTCAACATTTCAGCATGTCTAAAGGCAATTTCAGCATGCTAGTATTCAATCCCTTAACATGTTAACGTATTCTTTGCTAGTTTCTTATATTCTCATTATAGTTTACAACACTTATTACAAGCACATTTCTTAACACATTTATCACACTTATGACACCCCTTTACGAACACACATTACATTGTTGCACACACTAATTACAATCTTTTATCACTACTTGTTGAACATTTAGACACCATGTCTATAGGTTAATTATAATATAATTTTCTTGTCTTTGCATGTCATCACATTAATCAACTTTAATCAACCAAGGGGCTAACTTGAGATTATTACTTGTTATTTGTTGTCCAATATGTTCGCTCTTTGAGTCCTAGGCAATATAACTTTCCTTTAGTCTAGAACACAAATCCAAAATAGCAAAGTCCAGTACCTGTTGGACGATAGGTGGGACGATAAGTATTACTAAAAATGTTAGTTTTATCCTTGTCATAGAATGCCCTTAGACTTGACATCCAGCATAGTCATTAGAATTGTAAACAATAACTTCTGGTAATTAAAGTGAGGAGTAGTTAGGAAAAGAAAAATCCAATTACTTTTCACAAGACTATAGTAAAGATACACTCAGTCTCGGTTTGATTTGGTTAAACCTGAACATAATAATACACAATACCAGGAATGAAACATCTAGTGCAAAATATGGAGTATTAAATATGGTTTTACTTATTTTCCTCAGTACAGAACTTATAAAAAAAAACATGAGCAACCTTTTATTCCTTTTCTAGTTGATGTTTCCAAAAAAGCAGGAACAACTTTGATGCTCGCATTGATTTAAACTAATAAATAGTGAACCTATCTTTGACAATGAACCTTATTCAGTTACACTAATTTGTAATGACTTATCTCATCTTAAAAAATTAATTCCTAATGATAGCAGCTTGCAGTAATAATCAAGATAATAATAGAAATAATAAAGTAATAGAGCAAAAACATTGTGTAGGAAAATTAAGTAACATAGAATAACCCAAAAACACCAATAAAGTAATATAGCAGAAGCATAGTATAGAAAAATTAAGTAAAATAGAAGAACCTACAAAAGAAAACATATGCTTATACGAGAAGCAGCTGGCAATTTTTGCCTCAAAAAGAGTAGAACAATCTCTTCCTTTTAGATCAACATTTAAAACTTGTTCATGTTTGTCTACAGGAGACTTATAAGGTGGTTGACATGACAAAACTCTGACGTGTATCTTTTTCTTTGTGAAAACTGGTTGCTTAATGTCTTTTTGCAGTCACAGGGATTCAGAACGTATATTTCTTCTTGGAAAGCATTGGCTGGCTTAGACTTTGCCTGCTATTCAATAAACAAAAGTAACAAAAATTAATGGTCAAGTTCTTAAGCGGAAAAAGAGAAATGAGTTTAAGAAAGAGATTGCACTTTTGTTTCCAATTTGTTCAAAAAACAAACAATAAACATGGACTGTGAAGAGGACACAGATGGTGAAACATGTGGCTTGAAGTTATCAGCTGCACTGATGATGTTGCATCCAAGCTTCAAGCTTTCTTGTTCAAACTAATTACTTTAGTAAAGCAAATTAAAATGACAAATAAGACTTGATTGTTTACATGAAGAAACTCGCGAAACACTTATAGTGAACTATAAATCTTGTCAAGATAGGCAATAGCCATACTACTCATAAGCAGGAAATGTGATTTTTATTCATGCATCAGCTTCAACAGAAGGAATGAAATTCAAAATAGAGCAGAGCTCATAAAGATTCTAGTAAGAATGATAGAAAACTAATAAATATATAACAAAAAATGAAGAGCATAAACTAGAAAAGATATATCAGTTATGCAAGTATAGTTCATACAAGAGATATGAAGAAAACATTCCATTATTGTAAGTTCGAGTCTGATGATTATAGGTGAACGTAAAGATGGAAAAAGATTGTAAAATAAAAATTTTGACAAACTTTTCAGAAGTTCATAGGGATACCACTGAAAGAAGTTATGTGATACAATTGATTGTATTCTTCAACTCTCTGGAACTCTGAAGATTTTCTGCCTTTGTACTACCATCCTTCCACAAAGTAATTTCCTTAATTTAAATATATAGGAACTTACAGAGTGAAGACAAAAAACAAAAGAAAAACTTAGCATAGTGCCAACACGCACAAAGAGGCCGAAAGTATTGACCTTAGCAATAGAATAAAAGTCGTGGCTCATGCACGCATGAACTTTCTGCCGAAATACAAGTAGCAAGGATGCTCAATCATACTATCATTGAAAATGATAAAAACATATTCCTTTAAAGGGGGACTCTAGAATCATTGAGAATATCATTATCATTATAAATCAAATTCCAAAAATTTGCCTTAATAATTGAATGGGGAATATTCCTCTTCTCTCGAAAAATGCACAGAAACAGATCGCTAAAGCCAAAACTTGCCTTAATGATTGAGTGAGGAATATTCTTCTAGAGTAAAGGTCTCCATCTCGTACATAGTGAAGGTAAACCACCACTTGTTATAATCTCAACAAAAGCATTCCTGCGAATGTAAAAATAAGAAAGCAAGATGGTTTTAGTAGGCAATAATAGTACTCCCATGCTTAGTGTATTGAGTTAAAGTGGCAAATAATGATACTAAAACTCCGAATAGGATAACACTCAACTGATTTATTTTGTTTCCTATTTCTCCATCAATCTCAAATTTATTTTGTATTTTTAATGTAGTATATTGATATAAGATATGCCTTTTGGATGTATTGTGGTAATAATTTAGTCATTAGTAACATAGGATGTAAAGTTAAACAAAAGCTTTAGAGATGATTTCATTATACATTATATTATATGTAGATTGGTCATCATCATTATCAGTTGTAGGTGGTCGAATTAATATTTTTCTATTGTATGAACTTTTCGCCCTCGATAGAGCGACATACAATTGGCCATGAGAAAAGACAGGTTCACGTAAATAAATTCCAACATAATCTAATGTTTGTCCTTGAGCTTTATTTATTGGCATAATAAAACATAATCGTATTGAACGTGTTCTTTTAAATGGGATAGGTAATTTTTCATCGTCTGAAGATAATAGTGGTATTCTTGATATAAATACATATGTATTTTTAAAATCACCATTGGCAATTTTAGCACTTATAACATGACTTTTAAAATCACAACATATTAGATGCGTACCATTGCATAGACCTTCATAAGGATTTAAATTTCTTAATAACATAATAGGACAATTCTCTTTCAAGGTTAATTTTTAAGGAGGTAGACCAAGAGGGTTCAATGAATGTAAGAAATCCTCAAACTCACTTTGATCACTTTGTTCAATAATTTCATCAATTGCGACAAATGTCTTAGCATCTTTAAGCAGTTGAGCTATAATTCTAGCGTTTAACTCATCAACAAAGTCATTTTTTGTTGTTAAAATAACACAGAAAGTTAAAAAAGTTGAGTCTTGAAAAGAAGTATGAAAATTAGGATATATTGTTTTAAATAAAATATCTAAAGATTCTTTTTCAGTGGTATATGGAACAATGAAATATCTTGAGATAGTTATTTTGTCATTCATGTTAGTTTTCTCTTGTCCATTTCCTATGCGCATCAGATATTCACAAAAAGAGGGATTAGTTTTAGCACGCATTATTCTCTGATAATCGAAGTTTTTCAAGTTGGTTCCATATTTGTGAATTCAAAATGCTTTCTCGAATAAAGTCTTCTTTTTGCCACTTCAAACTATGGGAAGAGTTTTTCTAAAATCTCCTCCAAGCCCGACAACTTTTGCACCAAATAATATATTTGAATCCATTATATCTTTTAGAAGAGAGTCAAATGCTTTAATCATATTTTTTTGTCATCGATACTTCATTCTATGCTATTAATTTTGCATCACGAATCAAAGATGCTAGTGAGCTTTGTTTACTGATATTACAAAAGAATTTTTTGTCAATATTGATTGGAATCTTGAGCGCGAATGTGTTGCTCTTCCTCCAGGAAGGATTGAAGTAGCAACACCAAAAGTTGTTGTTGCTAATTCTATAAACCTTTCAGATTTGACAGTTGCTAATAAGGCACGATATAAGAATGTCTTACCACTTCCATCAGGACCATCTATGAAAAATGCTCCTGATTTATTTGTTAATATTCTTTGAAGGATTATGTCATATGCTTTTTTTTGTTCTGTGTTTAATTTTTTATGTAGTAATAATTTTTCATCACTCACAATGATATTTCTTTCAAAGTATTCTTCTTTTGTATCTTTTGTTATTTTTGAAGATGTGATAGTTTCTAGAACAAGGTTGAACTCATTAATATCGCGTCCCATAGAGTGTAATATATCATTAATATTGTTTAAGACAACAAAATGTATCTCTTTGCAAAATGTATTGTAGATTTTTAAAGTCTTCAAACATTGAATCTTTAAATTGTTCTCATAATTCTTTTGGACTGTTAGGATTACAATATACTAATATTGTAGCAAATAACCGTCGTAAACTATAAAGCATTTGATAGCACGTAGCCTCTAACATATATTCAATCAAATTATTATCACAATGCAATAAACTTTTTTTTTGGCAGATTCTCTGAATGTTTTGCAATGTACACTATTTACTTTCAGAAGATCATCATAAGATTTTGGGGCTTTTACATTCATTAGTAATAATCGAAGATAATAGCTTTCTCCTTCGATTGGATGAGCTGTTACAACACGGCCAATAACTTTGCCTTGTATTCGTTTGGTCCATATTATGTAAGCAAATGATCATACAAAGTATTGTGGAAAATCTTTATATAATAAATTAAGCTCTTTCGCATCTTTATTTGTTGCGTTCATCATGAAAAATTCTGCAACATCATTTTTTTAATCATAGGATTTTTCACGATGCTATTAATATTGTCAGCTTTTTTAAAAGAGATAAATTGTTGTCCTTCAAGATGTAGTTGAAGGTGGTAGACACTTGGGCTCATTTCATTAATATGTAAGGCATATAAACGCCATATAGCTTCTAGTAGTGATATCCATCTAGCAGATTGATACTCTTTTATTTCATCTAATTCAATATTTATATTATTTTCATGTACGTGAAATGAAATTTTATCATGTCCTTTACAAATATATTTGTATATATATTTGACAACTTTAATATCAGAGCAAACTTCAACATTTATATGACAGTTGTATTTGCATAGTAGATAAGGATTGTAAGCAACAACCCGTGAATTATCCAGAATTTATTTTCTAACTTTCACAAGTTTAACCATATTTCGTCTTCTATAAATTGGGTATGAATTGTTTCCTTTTGTTGTTTCATTAGCAAAAGTTTTAGGATACTTAAATTTTCACTCTTTTTTTTTCTTCATACATGAGTTTGTGGGATTCAAATGACCGCAGGGAACATGCATCATATGTTTAATAACAAGTTCATACAAGTAAGGATAAATGTCAGAATCATGTAGTTCAGCAGAAACAAATTTGTCATATGCTTCAGGTGTTAGTAATTTATAATCATCAGTAAGTATTATAAGAAAATAAGCATATGGAAGACCTTGTTTTTGAAATTCTATAGTGTACATAAAAGCAATAACTTTTCCAAATATGTGTCATTTTAGTATATATGTCTTTATTTCTTCCACTTTTGCTTTGAACACACGAGTAATCAAACCAGGTCGATTTTAAGCTTCATCCATTGACAGTAAATGTTTTTTTATTTCTGGCCAAAAAGGATTGCAAGTCATAGTAAGGAATATAACAGGTTTTCCAAAATGTTGAACTATCGCAATAACATCTATGTAACGAGGCGCATATCTCTCAGACTACCGGTAAAACTTGCTGGGAGAAATCATTTTTTTCTATTTTTGAAGCTTCTCTTTCACCAAGTCTTAATATATCAAAAAGTCCTTGTAATATATCAATTCGAAATAAATCTTTATTAAAATATGCAAAATCTAATCTTTGAATTTCAACCTTTATAAATTCATCAACCGAATATTGCTGAAATAATCTACCTGCGTGTAAAATTTCATTTTCTTCATCGTCTCACATTTGAAGTTTATAACAATAGTATTCACAACAAGAAATAGTATTTTTTTTTCAGAACATCTGTTTTCATATCAAGTTGCCCATCAATTGAACATATGTTAGATAAGTTTGGAAGATGGTCATTTTCATAGTAAGTTTTTTTTCGATTTGTCAATTTATTTTTAGAAAGTAAAGCCTTTTGAATACCACAATGTCATCCATTTTGTCCATATAGAAATAAAAGAGGATATTACAAAGGATCATAACAACTATAATTATAATTACCTATTTGGCTTCTGTTACTATGCGTATAAATTCGGATATGAGGTGCTAAATTATTATCATTCATTTCATCATTTAACCACAATCCTGCCACTTCAGATACAGTCGGTAGGTTATATACTTGCTGTTCTAAACCAGACCAACATCTCAATGCGATATAAAAATTTGATAATTCAGAAATATGAATAAGAGATTTCAGAAAAATACAATAAGGATTTATCTTTAAAATGTTCATTAGATTTTCAATAACTGTTCATTTCAGCACACTTGAAGAAACCATTCGATTCAACATCTCAGTGTTTTCATCATAAAAATACGGTTGTAGATTTCTTGATTGTCCATTTAACGAAATCAAATTATTTATGAAGTGATACATTTGCCCTTGTACTTTGAATGTATAAATACCATCATTTCTTTTAGCCAACACTCTGTCATAATTGACTCCAAGTGAAGTGAATGCAAACATGTTATTATAAATTCTACGATAAGTACGAAAATGTTTAGATTCTTCAGTATCACCTAAGTAAAGATTTAACAGTCATTAGGCATTTGATGTGGTGTTAATTGAACCATTGCTACAACAAAATCCCAGGGATTCATATTCAAATCTTTTGGCTTGGCAATATTTACAATTTGGTGTCACTTTTAAAATGCTTGTATTACTAGGTAATTGTTTATAATTTCAACAACCTTTTATTTTTTATCTACAACCTGTATGTATGAATTACAACAATTTATCATATCATTTTTCACAAAGTAATTGCAAGAACAAGCAAAATATTGAAAGAAGACATACTTTTTTTTGCGACAGCTGATATTATCGAATTATTCCGTTCAGCAGAAGCATTTAATGTTGAACCTAATGAATGGTCAATTCAATTAGCATGAGATTTACTTTGCTAAATTAAAACTAAATGATATTTTAACAATTATGAACCAATTTCGAATATAGAGAAGTTACAAGTTGTATTTTTTTCTTTGTTGAAATTTTTCACTGTTCCTGAACTCTTTGCGCGAGTTGCAACAACTGTTGAAGAATGAAAATCATAATCAACACTAACAATCTCTGTGCATATAAAGTCATAAATAACATAATACTAAAATTACAAGTTTATGGGATATTCGACCTTTTTTGGCAACAGAAGATAACTCTTGTATTGTTACAAATGTTTCTTTAGGTAATCCAACAGTATGTCGTTTAGTAGGAGGATTTGATGTTGAACCTAATGAGTAATCACCGTTGTAAGACACATACTTTTGGTAGGTAAAATTTGAAAAAATTACTAATAATTACGCACCAATTTCAAAGATAGAGAAGTATTCAATTATATTCTTTCCTTTGTTAAAGTCTGTTGTCGCATTGTTAGTGTTGGATGTATCTGCTGCTGTAAAAATATATCTTATTCAATATTAACAATGAATATGTTACAAAAATCACAAACAGTGCAATACTTAGATTACCAATTTTTGGAGGTATCTAACCTTCTTGGGTAAAGAAAACATGGCTCTCGTATTGTTAGAGTTGTCTGTTTGCCTAATGTAACATTTATTTGGGGGTGTAACGCTTCACCGATGAGTGTACTCGGCAGACATCTATTTTTTGATTCAAGTTTTTATTTGCGCCGCTGCAATAAAAACTGCTTTTTTTTTGTCAGGCGACAATTGTGTATATCGCTCCTGTCGCCTCAGCTTGATTTTAGAAACTCTCTCTGCTGAACAGTTGCATTTTTTTTCTTCGAAAGAACAAGTTTGCACTGAAGCCTCTTTGTTTGTCTTTATTTGTGTAGTGAGCAGTGTAAGCAATTTCAACTACGCAACTTTCAACATCGATATAAAAATGCATAACCTCATAAATATCAAATGCATAACCTCATAAATATCAACTTTATACACTCTAATAGATACTTCACATTTGACAAACATAGAGCAGGAAAAGGAAAGGACAGGGGTAAAACGGATATTTTTTACTAAAAGAATGTGTAGTCCTACTGTTACAACTCAATCCATTTGAGTAGAAGCAGGATACTATATTGTGTCAATATATTTCCAATCAATGTGGGACTCTAGCCCATTCTAACACTCCCTTCACATCTAGGCTAAACTAAAGAGTGAACCAAAAGCCTAAAGGAAGATGTCAAATGCCCCTTTAATTAGTCAAATGCCTCTCAATAAAAAAACTGACACATCTTTTCTAAATCCCACTTCCTTTTGTACTGTATAACTTCCTTGGTGCAGCTGACCTTAAGCTTTTGCGTTCTTGCTGAGAATTTGATTCTCTAATTTTCTAATCCCCTTTCGCATATATATATATATATATATATATACTTCCTAATTTGCTCGTCTATAGGGATACAGTCTTGAAATAGTAACTATTTGGATCAAGTGTACAAATATAACCCTAATTTAATTAGTTGTTCTTTTAACAAATAACCCTCAATTAACTTAGCTGGAACGGGGGGAAAATGCTAACTTTCTAGTTCACTAATTTGTCAAGTCGAAAACAAAAATTCAAATCATTTTTTCATAATTTATGTAACAAGAAAATGCTTCAAAAATTTATTTTTCTCTTCGCATGCAATCCTCAATTGACTTAATTGAAAAATAAGGGAGAAAAATGCTAACTTGCTAAACTCCAACAAAGATTCAAATCAACTTTTTATGATTTATCTAACAAGGAAAAAAACTTTAAAAATTCCTCATAATTAAAAATAAAATTGAGAAAAATATTTTAAAAATCGTTGAAACAAAGCAAATAAAAATAAATTAGTCCAGATCCTACCATTAGACCCAAAAAAGAAAATCACCAATTCTCATAAATACCTTTTCATAGATCAGACGCCATCGTCTTTATTGCCGTGACGGAGGAAGAAGCAAAAAGGGTACAAAGATAATGGAGGAGGAAAACGAAGAAGTCGAGATTACAAGTGAAGGTTAAAATAATCAATTTGCTCTATCAAAATGACAAAAATAACCTTTAAAATGCTTTCAAAATAATGGGAATAGCCCTAGGGAAGCTTGGCAGGACAACCTCCAGCTGCCTGGTTTTACCAAGTGTTCACCCATGTATATATTAGTAAAAAATATATATAATACTTCCCCCGTTTAAAAAAGAATGATTTAGTTTATCATGACATGAAGTTTAAGAAAATAATTTTTTTTTAAATATTATGATATTAAATTAAAAATATATCAAATATACTGAAATGTCCTTCAATCTTATGATATTAAATATACCATATAGAAAGTTAAAACTAAAAAATTACTAAAAAAAAAATCATTCTTTTTTGAAATAGAATAAAAAAGAAAGTAATTCATTGTTTTTTGAAGGGAGGGAGTCATATAAAACCACCGGCGACAACAACAGTGTCCGCTTTTTAGGACTAATAACTAATAATCTCTTGATGAATTCTCCGGCGAGTCTCCGATATCTGGGCCCTACTAGTTCGAGCTTCAGGAAGCCTGATTCCTTTGGTAGACGATTAGTATTCAAAGTTAAGTTGCCTTCGAACTGCAAATTCTCGTCCAATCGGAACTCGTTTGCTGCTAACAGTTTCTTCAGAAGGGAGTTTTCGGCTAGGAGGAGCTATAGAATTTGGGGAATAGAAGCTTCTTCAAATGATTCTGTATCAGTTGCTAGCGGAAGAATAAAGACAGAAGAGAGCTTTGTGGAGTTCATCACTTCGGAGAGAGTGAAAGTGGTGGCAATGTTAGCAGTGTCTTTGTCTTTATGTAACGCGGATCGAGTTGTAATGTCAGTTGCTATAGTTCCCCTATCTCTTTCTCATGGTTGGCGTCAATCTTTTGCTGGAGTTGTTCAGGTACTTTCATTTTTATCATTCAGCAACTATGAGCATGAAACTTTTCCTTTCCAAACTTAGTCGTGACCTTTTTCATAAAAGCATAAGCATCGAATTTAATTATTTCTCCACACCACAAAAGTGCAATTATTTATCTTCAGCAAAAGGAGTATGCATTGAATTATTTTCATTCTGAAAATATAGTACAAGTATATATAAATACATTTGGAAATTGGTGACATGGAGTGTGAGAGTAATATACATATCTGTAAGAATATAGGTAAAAAGTTTATATCTTATATCTTAGATCATACTTACTACAGATCATATCTTAAATTCACTATTTTCTTTTGTGACCACACAAAGTTCGGACTCATTAGCGTTAATAGAATATAAACTAGTAAGTTCAAAATTTTGGCTCGGATAATGAAGTCCATAAGTTCATTGGCAAAGTTGAAGAAGCATTCTCTTGATTGAAAGAAAGAAAAAAGTCAACTAGGATATTATGTCCACATTGTCTAGTATCAAAGCTGACTTTCTTTGTTTTTTCATCAACAATACAAGTCAAAATCCAATCTGTTTAATTAAAATGATACAGTTGAATTTATAGATGAGGCTAAGAGCACACGCGTTAGATCTAGTCCCTTTCGGACTCGTTACGTGGGGAAAGATTACCTATATGACGAAATGATGGACTAAAATGTCAACTAGGATATTATGTCTACATTGTCTAGTATCAAAGTTGACTTTCTTCATTTTTTCATCAACAATGCAAGTAAAAAATCCAAGCTGTTTAAAACGGTACAGTTAAATTTATAGATGAGGCCAAGAGCACGCGCGTTAGATCTAGTCCCTTTAGGACTTGTTACTGGGGAAAGATTATCTATATGACGAAATGATCGACGAAAATGTAAGTAATATGGCCCATATGCGGACTTCCAACAACTTTCTCAGTGCTATCGAAAGGAGAAAACAATACTTTCCACAGAAGTAGATGCTTTGTCTGTGTGCTTGGACCTTGAAGCCTCCCAAGTGAAATACATCGAGGCTCTCGCAGCGGATGAGTCCATTCTTGCTGAGAGGGTTTGACAACTCGAAATGGGAGACGGAGATGCTGCCTCTCTTTGGGTTCCGCCGGCTTCTCTTTGCGACGAGCTGCATCAGTTGAAAAGGAAAGTGAACTTCGAGAATCTAAAGTTTCACCAATGGAGGTACAAATCGGACGTGGACAAGGCACTCTCTGTTCAGAAAGCCAGACTTTGAATCCTTGAGGAAGTGGAAGAGGGCGGCTTTAGTATTGACGAGAAGATCTCCGAGTGATAGATCTCGCTTAAGTTTCGCATCTCTCGAGTACCTTATGTCAGTGTCGAATAAATACCTTCAGACGAGGAGATGTCCTTGAGTAGTGGCTCCTTATTAGGCTTTCGCTTTTATGCTAGCTTTGTATTGATTTTGCCTTTTGTACATATCCTACAAGGACTTTTGTTGTTTTGATAATAACTGCTTCACTCATTTCCTTTGTTGTTCTTTTTTGAGTTTGCTTTGAGATATGAGATCATCTAAAAAGATCTTCCTTGGTTTTCACGTGCTTCTGTGGAGATTGGAGATTGGAAAGGGCAGTCCTAAGTGCTCCGGTTTCCGTGATCCGTTCATGCGTTTTTGAACTTATCTAACTTGTCCACGTGGCCTCTGCTTATTGGTGGTCAATCAAAGCATTTTTCCTGAATTTAATGTATCAACACACGACTTTTGGCCATGGTAGGGGGTTAAGATGGTTTGCAAAAGCCATTTATGATTTCCCGCTCTAAAAACTCTTTTTTGCAACGTCGTTTTCTCCATCTTTATTACTAATATGCCTTCTAGTAGAAATAAGGGAGAATCTTTCTTCTGTAGGTGGGGACTGCCTTCCCACCTCAACTTTTTTTATTTTCGACCCAGGCTTTGAACCTTGCCATTGGCGGTTTGGGGCTTTGGCGAGAATAAGGTAGTTGTTGAGAGTGAGTTTCGAGGGGAGGGTAACAACAATGGTTGATGATGGCTTGGCACTTTTATGGGTTGCCTGGGGAATAGGTCTTTTTTTTGACGCCTGCTCAGGGTAGCCGTTGGTTTCCTCATTAGGTGCCATTGCCATTGCTTTGTTGTTGCGACCTCTCACAAGGGCCACTGAATGTTTGATCGGAGGGCAGTTGCAGGATAATGAGGCTCTTCTGGTGAGCCAAATATTTCTTGTAGGTCGTGTGACATAGTGAGTTGTTTAGCCCGTCAAGGTTTACCCCCTAGCTTTCTTTTCTGATTGTAATCCCTTTTTCGTGCTTGCACCCCTATGGCAGGGGTGTCGGGGCGAGCTTGTGCTTTTGGTCAAACTCGAAGGAGTTCCCTCCGGAAATGTTTATGCTTGTCTGAGTTGGTCTTGCTCTTCATGTTAATTAGTTTATCAAGTCCTTCCTGTGTTGTCGATGTACAACAGAGCAAGCAATTTTTTCTTCCCTCCGAAGGTTAGACGGTTCACTCTTTCGGAATCCTACCTTTAGGTTTAGCATAGATTGTAGATCCCATTCTTTGGGAGCGTCTTGTAATTTTTTACCTACCTTTATATAGTGTGCTATATGTAAAGAACCTGTTTTAGGTCTTTGGAATAAAGAAGGCTATCTTTTTATGTCGATGTGCTTTTTTTTTTAAAAATAAAATTATGCCTGAATGGCTTACTTTCTGCTTTTGCTGAATTTCCTTGTATTCCGTAATCTCATAGCTGTCGTCGTACGAGGGCCCAAATTAGTTAAATCCACTCGATCAGCCGTGTCTTGTTGTGTCTCTTTTCTTGTCAAGAGTTTGAAATGGCTTATGCCGAGATAGTGAACTCTAGGTTTTGCACAAGGTGATGATAGGAGATGGCCGCCCGACTAGTATTTCATTACTAGCTCATCTCTCGCTGTCGCTCATTTAAGAGAATAGGGCAACTGTCTACTGTCCATTTTGTGACGTAGAGTCCACGTTTGTCCTCGACTTTTGAGGGTCCGAACTTACTAGCCTTGCTTTTCCATGGTGGAGGTCCATAACTCTTATGTTGGAGAGAGGGTATGGAATGGCTCGTTCCTTTTAGGGGTGATCTGATGATTCTGACCTACATTATGCAGTTAAGTTAAGGTTGAAGGGATGATTAAAAATGGTCGTCTCAACCAGTGTTTTTTGCATTTTAGTGCATCTTCTCGATCCATTAACAGAGCGAGTGATAATGTCCTCATATCCTTTGTTTCTCTTTGATTTGTTGCGGTGGATCTCGTAAACTTAACTTCTCATATGCTAAGCCTCTAAGCTAGGACGTTTTCGGGATACTAGGGGTGTATCGTTCGGGGAGGTTTGGTGTTTCACCCACAACATTGAATTGGAGTTAGAATTTTAACTTTTTAGGGATTAGGAATCATTCCTTACTGCCAGGGCCGTCTTTGAATGTGGCCGCTGCTATATCGTCTACGTGTGATTATTACATTGCGATTTCATAAAAACAGTTATCAGCTTACTTGCCTTCTTATTATCGACCTGAGTTCCATTTATTAAGTTTTTCGTTCTATATGTGGACAATCCCTAGTATTTTAGAGATTCACCAGTCATTTTTGGCGTTTTGAGCATGAATCCTTGCTAAAGAGCTTGGCTCGGGAATAAATTCCCGGTTAGGAAGCAAGTCCCTGATCTTAGTACCTGGTTTGGGAGCGAGTCATAGAGGGGTTATCAGGTTGGTCTCTAATTATAAATTATGGACATGCTGGGTATTCATGTGCCGAAATGCATAAAATTGTTCTACTAATTCTTCAAATAGCATGAGCTTGGAGCCGCGCACAAGGTAGTCACTTGTTATAGGTTCAAAGCAAAGGCTTGGAACCATGCACTAGGCGGTCAACTTTTACTGATTCAAAACAAAGGCTTGAAGCCGAGCATAGGACGATCGACTTTTTCAGGGTCAAAACGAAAACTTGGGGCCCTTGTACCCTGTGCTATTTATGCAGGACCCTCTACAGTAGGACCTGTCTTGGGGCGAAGACGAGAGATTGATAGCGGCTTGAGCCTCTGAAGACGTTGTCGATAATCGCTCGTTTCCATGTCCCCGCTTGCCCTTCTAACTTCACTTAGCTCTAGTGAAGGAATCACTTCGACTTCCTTGAGCGGCTGCCTCAGGCCGACTTCAGCTTCAAGTCTAGTTGACCTTAGCGTGGTACCTGGTGGACGAACAAGCGAAATGATCCAAATATGCCCTAATACAACTTAAGAACTAAGATTACCTCCTTTTGCCTGGGGTTGAGTCCCTTGCCTAAGAACCCTTTTCATTGAGCTGCCCCTATTGCAGGATTTTTGTTTTTATCTCGGATGGGGTCTGCTCTGGCTCGATGCCTCGTATCTCGATGTCACTCTTCCCAGTGCCATTTGGCTAATACTGAGATGTGAAGGGTTGGCTACATCTGCAAGACCTAATTGAAGCGTAAGTTCCAACACTTCCATTTGACTTTTGCTCCAACTTCTAACTTCGAGCTCTCTTCTGCACCCTCGAATGGGTTGCTACCCCATCCAAGCCTAGCTCGGATCGATTTACCTTTTTCTCTCTCTCTTTTGAGTCGGTGCTCCGCTCAGCGTTCTTTGAATGTCTTCAATTCCTTCTGTCAACACAACAACCTCTCGTATGCGGCCTTCAACACATTCTGACGGGTGCAAATTCACTTCAATGCTTTTACCTCCCGCATCCTGCTCCTCCTTCAATTCCCTTAGCTGAAGCAGACAACCAAACGATAAGGCAAAACAAGACCTTTATATTGATATCAAGTATCTTTATGTTGCGGACTGCTTCTTTGAAATAGTATATGGTGGATCTGGTGTAAGAAAAGTTGGCTTGATTCAAAAAGTTAATTTTTTTCACCTCAGTATCCTAAGTGTCTACCTAGTTAGAATTCAAGTCAGATCTCTCGTATAATAGTATTATCAAGGTGTGGACAATGCGTGTCTTATATGAGATAATCTGATTTCATTAATTTTAGATCCAAAGTTAATTTTCTAAAAGGAAAAATGTAATGTCCTCTGTGTTGATCGCCGTATTAGATTTTCATCTAACTTTTTATATTTTCTGTCCACTTTCTTTTCTTTCTTTCCTTTTGGATGGGTGTGAGAGGTTGACTATGGATGGATTCAGTAGAGGTCAACGTAGACCGAAGAAATATTTGGGAGAAGTGATTAGACAGGATATGGCGCGATTGCAGCTTATCGAGGACATGAACTTAGATAGGAAGGTGTGGAGTGCTTCCATGCCAGTAGGTAGGAGTGCTGTCCTTATTAGTACTCGTATAACTATGCTTGTAGTTTCTTATTCTTGGATTCTTGTTAAAATATGTTGTTTCGGGTAGGTCGCCTGTAGTATTATTTTGTAGTAGTATTGTTTTGTTACTATCTGTTGTTGTTTTATTCCTATCGTCTTTTGTGCGTCTGTTACATCTTTGTTTAGACTGTATTTTGTCTTGAGCCGAGGGTTCTATTGGAGACAACCTTTCTACCTCATCTCTGAGGTAGTGGTACAGTGGTACAGGCTACGTACACTTTACCCTCCTCTGACCCCACTGTGTGGGAATGCACTGGGTATGTTGTTGTTGCTTTCTGGGTGGTGTGTGGTGTGTGAGTGGGAGGATGAATTAAATGCGACAGAATCTAAAGGTACCAATCTGATATTCTAGCACATGGTCTGTTTTAACAGTCTATGAAAGCTAATACTTTATAAATCAAATTCAAACGACCACCTTCCCCATGTCCCATCTCACTGTATAAAATCATGGAGGGTGTTAGGGTGAATTTTCTTAATTTCCTTCGTAAGGTCCAATGTCTCCCATTCAGCGGCACCTCACATTGGGCAACCAACATGCTGTAAATGCCAAAATCTTTTCTTAGACTTTTAGGTAGAAAACTGGGAATACATCCCAAATGATTGAATTCACTTCTATTGAACATTCAACATACGTGTTATAAATGCAAAAAAACTCTTCATAGAATTTTAGGTAGAAAAGTGGCAATACATCCAAACCAATCAAATTCATTTATATTGAACAGTTGCTCAAAGTTAGTATTTCCTTGGCTCTTATTTTCTGATGTGTAAATTTGAAAACTGAACTATTTTTTCTCCCAAAAACCTCATGTTGGACATCTGAATGCAGTTTGAATTTGATTGTTGGAGTATATTATGGTAAAAAGCATTTTCCTGATAACAATGCATTTCTTGAAATGAGCCAAAGAACTAGATTTTCAAGGTACTGACCAATTTCTGAATCCATGTGCTACTACAGAAGCTATAATATTATACAAACAAATTCTTTAGCTTACAAAGAAAGAAATTGACTAACAAATCATGTTTCGATTTCTATTATGACCTTGCATTTGATATCCAGTGTTCTGATTATTGAATAGTTACTTATGGCAGTCATCATTTCTCTGGGGATATCTGATCTCGCCAATAGCTGGGGGGACTCTGGTGGATTACTATGGAGGTAAGTTAGTCATGGCATGGGGTGTGGCTTTGTGGTCCCTGGCCACACTTCTAACTCCTTGGGCAGCAGAAGCATCGTTATGGGCGTTACTTGCCATGAGGATGCTGCTAGGGATTGCAGAAGGGGTAGCTCTTCCTTGCATGAATAATATGATTGCAAGGTATTAAAAACTTTTGAAGTTATAATATGGTCTCTATGATATACAATTTAGTAGTAATAGATTAATAGTAGAGTGTACAACTGAAACATCTGGTTTAACATGTCACTTTAAAAGTGGTGCTTCTCCCTGTAGATGGTTTCCTCCTACTGAGCGCTCAAGGGCTGTAGGACTTGCCATGGCTGGTTTTCAGCTTGGAAGTGCTATTGGACTTACCCTTTCTCCTATACTTATGTCACAAGGTGGCTTATTTGGACCATTTGTGATATTTGGCTTTTCCGGATTCCTATGGGTTTTGGTGTGGGTTTCTGCTACCTCTAGTGCTCCTGAATGCAATTGGCAAATATCCATTCATGAGTTGATGTATGTACAGAACAAGGGGCAGATACACACTATAGCTGAGGGTAAATCAAAAACAAGCAAAGGGATCCCTCCTTTCAGGTGTTTACTCTCCAAACTACCGACATGGTCTATAATTGTTGCAAATGCCATGCATAGCTGGGTACGTGTATCTCTTTCTAATAGTATCATAAACGATAACGCAGCACAATTGTCGACTTCTGTGCTGCCTTGATTAATTTTGTAGAGGTGCTAATCTACAGTACCTTATCCAGAAGTCCATATTTTTGTGGATCAAGAATCTGTAAAGCACCATCAAATTAGTGTGAAAATTGCAAATTGGTATGCTGAAGGTAGTTCACTTTGTTTCAAATTATTGAGCTTCATAACATGCTGAAGTGTCTCCTCTTAGTGCAATACATATTATTTCACTGCTATTTCTAAATATCTGTTGACGTTTTCCTCTTTGCTATACTTTGAAACTGTGCAGCAAGTGGCTCTTTGCTTATGCATGTTTTTATTGCCTCACATTCAAATCTATGTGCAAAAAAAATATGTACTTCTAATATCTTGTAGGCCAAGTACATACTCAGCCCCCTAAAGTTGCCCCAAAATTTCATTTGGACACCTCAACTTAAGTTGTTATCTATTACACTTAATGTATGTAAAAATTGTACCTATTGAATACAAGTTCAACAGTTCCAAGCCAATTAAAAAATTACTCATCAGCCAAAAAACTACTAATAAAAAACGGACATGTTAGTACAAAAAGGGGAAAAGAGAAAACGTCTTCGCATAACCTTTCCTTCTGTCATTTTCCTCTCCAGAAGACAATTTTGCCTCTACTGAACAACTCCGGCACCAATACCGTCACCACCAGCTTCCACTAAGCGCCAGAACCCCCTTCCCCAGCACACCCTATGGATTATGGGTTTTCAATTTGGGTTATGTTATCTTTCCCAATTCTTGTAAGAAGTGTATTCATCAACTTGAATGTTTTTCACTAACCATATGAGGAATGGGCTGATACAAGTTAAGAGGGGATGGGATTATTTCAGTCAGCATCCTCTCACCTTCAAAAGCTGCTTAACAAAAACCTCGCATGAATTTATTTTGTTACTTATGCCAGAGATACAGGTACTCAAATCTGATTGCATTCGTTTAAAAAAAGGAAAAAATCAACCAGCTCTTCTCCATTTTCTCCGGACAAAAACTCAAGGAAGCACGTTTCTTTCCTTTTCTTCTGTCAAGAAAGAGAGTACTAAGTTACAGTTCACCTTTCTCTATTTCTATGTTGTCCCGCTATCCGTAGCAGTAGTGATACAATCCTAGTTGGGAAACTAAGGATTCGAATACGAAAACAACACAAAACAAAGATATATAGAAATCAATAGATGAGATGGAAGAAATAAGAGATGAGAAGGGAAGAAAGAAAGGATTAAATCAACTATATAATATAAGAATCAATCCAAGGGAAAACGGAAACTTGAACTCATAAATGGAAATTTGATCCTAGATTATCCAAGAGGTTTAAGCTAAGAGCTACAGGAATCCACCCACTAATCTAACCGAACCTCCATAAAGGAGGAACTACACACTCAAAGGAGTTTCTTACTCAATTAATCAAAAGTTTCCAAATGAAAATGGCTAAGCCATCTATTTATACTTTTGCCTTTACAAGCATAGTCCAAAAGTTGCCTTTGCACAAATAGCCAAAATAGACCTTTCCCTCTTGAGTTGCGACGCCACTTGCGGCCGCAAGTGAAGAGATTTGGTCACAAGTGAGCTCACTTTGATGAAGGTTCTTTCGGGCATTGCAACGTTGATGCGGTCACATATCACTAGATGCAGCAACATCCTATTCCGCATCTTCCTTCCAAGCTATCTTCCATAGCTTGAGCATTTCCATATGTGGGCTTCCTCTCTCTTCCATTCAAGCTATCTTCCATAGCTTGAGTACTCTCACACACGTGTCTTCAAGGACTCCATCTTCTCAACCAAGGAGTGTAAAGCTTGAACATGTGCACTTGAGACTCCTTGAAGCACCTCAAACTTGGTGAAACTGTTCCATGGGCCACCATTGGCTTAATATTATGGTTCACCATGAATCTTGATCACCATAAAGCTCCTTAAGCTTTCCAGGGTTGTATCATCCTCCCCTTAAAGGGTTCGACCTCAAATCTAAATCTTACAAACATTGAAGAAAATGAGTTCATGTTCTCTCGCAATCCAAACCAGCTAATCATTATATGATGTAGGATAATGCCTAAAGTAAGCATAACATGCCATCAACAATGTAAATTGGTCACTTTTATGATATAAACCAAGCATCCAAATGATCTAAAAAGAATAAATACTCAAAGAAAGCAAAAGATAATTGGCTACTCAAGGAACTTTAACAAAAAAGGCAAATAAAAAAACCCAACACATTTAGGAAACCAAACATGGAAGTTCTTGTTGGTTCTATATGTCAAGAAGCACATATCTCCCCTTAAGTCTATATATCCCTCTAAGTGCAATATCAACAAAACCAACCCAAGTAACCCAAGTCTATATTCTACCTAATGCACTAACCCACCTGAAGAATGAAATTACTTCCAAGTCAACCCCGGGGTCAAATGCAAAGGTGTCCCCTAAACAAATTGGCAAACATATCATATAGAAATTCATAATGAGATCAAGAAATAACACCAAACAAAGAATCACATGAATGAAGGGAAATGTTATTACTATACTCATCACACAAAAATGTTACCTCAATGGCTTTTGTAAGCCCAAGAATAGGCATGCGCCATGTATACGTACCTTCCTTGGAGGAAATATAAGATGTGACGTCATACCAAATGGTTGCTTCATGAGGTTCCCTCCTATGGCCATCCTCCTCAAGACTCCTTATTTGGTAATACTTTACAAACAAGTCAATCAAATAATCACGTTCATTAAAAGAGAGTTTTACTTGTAGGCGCATTGGTTTTATGCCAAGCTTCAAGTAGCATGTTCTTACCTTTTTGGTTAGAAGCTCTAGCTTAGCCCATTCCAAAAGGATGCTCTCTAACTTTCAGATTGCTCCCCTTCTTTAAAGAGTATTCTTCTTTGTTGGAAGCCTTCTCACACACAACTTTGATCCTTCAAGTGGATTTTGAATCCTCAAGAAAGACTTTCCAGCATAGAAGGGTGCCAACACTTCACCCATGCCATGCTTGTCTTTATGACCATCATCACCTCACAATTACAAGGTCCACAATCCATCAAGAAAGAAGTTTCTTCATCGGGAAGGTGTCATTAGACCATAGCAGATTACCAAAAATCTTGTAGCCTCCAATGTCAACTACATCTTCAGCATCATAATACATACTGTGAGAAAATAATGGAGAAAAATTATTATTGAATTGTGTCTGCATAATTACATTGAAACCCTATTTATTGACACTCTAAGTTGCATGGACTCGGGTGCGGGTATCCGAGATGGGTGCAGATTCGAGAGTCGGATTCGTCAAAATTTAATTTTTAAGATTCGGGGGTGCGAATCTGATTATGGATACGGGTGCGGGGATTCAGCTAAAAAATTAAATATTATAAATATAGTTCTATATTTAAATAGTCATTTCAATTTACTTTTTTCGATGTGTCAAGGAAATTTATTCCTAAAAAAATATTCTTTACTTTTTTCACTTTTAAGGTAATTTCTTTTAGTTACTTTTTAAATTAGGAATAGTATTTTTTTATATGGAAAAAAATAAATTCTTTTTAGTTAGGAGTAGTATTTGAAAAGTCAAACACTCACTAGATCTGCATAAATTAGGTTTACCTTTTTAATATAATTTATTTTTTTAAAAATATAATTATTAAAAAATAGGACCACCAACAATAAGCATTCCGGCGAAATTCCGGCGACCACCACCAGATATAAGCATTTTACTCTTTCTTCTCATCGAAATTCCAGCGATGATAACACTTCCGCCGGCGACAACCCTTTCACTGGAAACAACCCACAATCACATAGCTGAGTTTTCTTTCTTCCCCATCAAAATTCCGGTGACGATAACCCTTTCGCCGACGAAAACCCTTTCGCCGGCGACAATAATCACAATCGCCGATTTTCTCCCTTCGTTGGTTTCTCCCTTTCGATAACGGGGACAACTTTCTTCTTGATGTTGGTGAACGTCTCCGAATTCGTTTGATCGAATCCGAGATGAATCTCGCACCGGTGTCCGCACCGGTGTCACGTCGGGACGGGTTCGGCGGCATAACCGTCGAGTCCGAGCAACATAGTAGACACTACATTACAATCCTTTTCTAAGTAGGATTTTGTATACTATTCCTATTCCTATTCCTATTCTAACACTCCCCCTCAAGCTGGTGCATACAAGTCATATGTTCCTAGCTTGCTACAAATATGACTAATATGAGGACTGGTGAGGGACTTGGTGAAGATATCTGCAAGTTGATCACTTGACTTTACAAATTTTGTAATAATATCTCCCGAGAGTATCTTTTCTCTGACAAAGTGACAATCAATCTCAATTTGCTTGGTCCTCTCATGGAACACTGTATTAGATGCAATATGAAGGGCTACTTGATTATCACATCCAAGTTCCATCTTACCAGTTTCTCCAAATTTTAGTTCTCTCAGCAATTGTGTTTGATCCAAACCAGCTCGTAAGTTACTGCAGCCATTGCTCGATTTCCTGCTTCGGCACTAGATTGAGCAACCATACTCTGTTTCTTATTCTTTCAGGACACTAAATTACCTCCTACTAAAACCAATATCCAGATGTAAAACGTTTATTAGTGAGTGATCCTGCCTAATCAACATCTGTATATCCAATGATATGCTCATGGCCTCGATCCTCGAAGAATAGTCCTTTACTTGGAGATGACTTTATATATCGCAAACTACGAACAACTGCATCCTAATGACTATCATGGGGGGACTTTATATATCGCAAAATACGAACAAATGCATCCCAATGACTATCACAGGGGGAAGTCATAAACTGACTTACAACACTCACAGGATAAAAGATGTCAGGTCTAGTCACTGTAAGATAATTCAACTTTCCAACCAACCGCCTATACCTTTCAGGATCACTGAGTGGCTCCTCCTGTCCGGACAATAGTTTAGCATTTGAATCCATAGGAGTGTTAATGGGTTGGGATCCCATCATTCCTGTCTCCTCAAGAATGTCTAAAGCATACTTGCGTTGAGAAATAACAATACTTGATTTGGACTTAGCAACCTCAATACTTAGAAAGTATTTCAGTCTGCCAAGGTCTTTAGTCTGGAAATGCTGAAAGAGATGTTGCTTCAAGTTAGTGATACCATCTTGATCATTGCCAGTGATAACAATATCGTCAACATAAACCACCAAATGAATACATAGATTTGGTTCAGAATGGTAATAAAACACTGAATGATCAGCTCCACTACGAATCATGCCAAACTCCTGAATACTGTGCTAAACTTTCTAAACCAGGCTCGAGGGGACTGTTTCAAACCATAGAGTGACTTGCACAATCGACATACAAGGCTAATAGACTCCCCCTGAGCAACAAAACTAGGTGGTTGCTCTATATAGACTTCTTCCTCAAGATCACCATACAGAAAAGCATTCTTAATGTCCAACTGATAAAGAGGCCTATGACGAACAACAACCATAGAGAGAAAAAGACGGATTGATGCTATTTTAGCCGCGGGAGAGAAAGTGTCACTATAATCAGCCTAAATATCTGTGTATATTCTTTGGCAACAAGGCGAGCCTTCAGCCGATCAATTTGACCATCTGGACCAACTTTGACTGTAAAACCCAATGGCAACCAATGGTAGATTTACCTGCAGGAAGGGAAACAAGCTCCCAATACCACTAGTATGTGAAACAGGCATCTCATCAATTATAGCCTGTTTCTATCTTGAATGAGAAATTGCTTCACCTATAGTCTTAGGGATGGAAATAGAGGACAAAAATGATACAAAAGCATAATGCGGTGATGAAAAACGATGATAACTCAAGAAAGTATAATGTGGGTTGGCATTACGAGTGGATCTTATACCTTTTTGAAGTGCAACTGATTGGCTAGAAGGAGGCAGGTCCGCAGTAGGGGAAGCGTCAGACGCATGACATGAATCATTTGGGACAGATGCTGGACGTGGGCGGCAGTGATAAGTCAAAAGTGGTGGCACTGTAGCTAGAGATGGAGAAGTAATGATAGATTCCTCAAAGATTGGTGTGGGTAAGACTGGCGGTATGGGTAAAACCTTAAGAGATATTAAGATGATCAGAAGATGTATAAGAAGGTTGAGATTCAAAGAATGTGACATCAGCGGACAGAAGGTAGCAGCCCAGATCAGGTGAATAACATCGATACCTTTTTTGAACTCGAAAGTAACCAAGGAAGACACATTGAGAGTAGGAGGGGCTAAATTTATCTTTTCCTGGGGCTAAGTTATGAACAACACATGTGCTCCCAAAAACGCGAGGGGGGATAGAGTAGAGATGTGACTGAGGAAATAGTATGGAATGGGGAACCTGATTTTGGATTGAAGATGATGACATTCTATTCATGAGATTGCAAGATGCGATGACTGCATCGCCCCCAAAACGCAGTGGAACATGGGATTCAATGAGAAGAGTGCGAGCAGTCTCAATGAGATGCCTATTTTTCCTTTCTGCTATACCGTTCTGCTGAGGGTGTATGAACATCATGTCTGGTGAATGATTCCTTGATGAGTCATAAACTCCTGAAACTGGGAGGATAAGTATTCTAAGGCATTATCACTACGAAAAGCACGAATAGAAACACCAAATTGATTTTGTATTTCAGCACAAAAACCTTTGAATATAGAGAATAACTCGGAACGATCTTTCATCAAGTAAACCCAAGTACATCTTGAAAAATCATCGATGAAAGTAACAAAGCAACGAAATCCTAAGGATGAACTGACTCTACTAGGATCCCAAATATCAGAATGAACTAATGAGAAAATAGACTTTGAGCGACTCTCAATACTACGTGAAAATGTAGCACAGGTGTGTTTCCGACTCATAATCTAATGTGGATAGACTAGACGAACTAGACACCATCTTTTGTAGCTTGGATAGACTCGGATGTCCTAAACGTTTGTGAATAAGGTCGGGAGGATCTGTAGCGGAGCATGCTGTGAAAGAATTTGAAGAGGTAAGATGGTAAAGGCCTTGTGATTCATGTCTTATACCAATTGTCTGTCCCATTTTGTGGTTCTGCATTAGAAAAGAATCATCAAAAAAAGTTATACTACAATCAAGGGCACGTGTCAAACGACTAACAAATGCAAGATTAAAAGGACAACCAGGGACATAAAGAACAGAGTCTAGAGTGACAAAAGATAGGGGTTTGGCTTGTCCAACTCCTTTTGGCTCTATTCGAATTCCATTAGCTAAAGTAATAGCAGAAAGAGATTGTGAATAAGCAATATCAGACAGAATTGATTTGTCACAAAAAATATGGTCAGAAGCACCTGAGTCCACAGCCTATGATCCAAAGGTAGGAGATTGTTCAGTTGAGGCTATTGGTAGAAATATATGCTTACTTGCTTGATACTGAAGATACTCATTATATTCCTTGTCAGATAAATATACCCGTTAATTACCTGTGGTGTTAGACTGTGCAATATGAGCATTTTTAGGTGGTTGACCATGCAAAGAATAGCATATTCCACGTGTGTGTCCAAGCCTATTACAATAACTACACTTAGGTCGAGAATAGCATACGCCACGAGTATGTCCAAACCTTTTACAATAACTACACCTAGGTCGAGATCTTCCAAATCGACCTTCCCCTTGTTAATTCTTCATAAACTCTGACATCTGAGTTTCTGATCTCCTCATTAAGATTCAAATTTAATCATGAAAAAGAAATATTGCTAGAATTTGGCCAGAAAAAAGAGAAGTCCCCGGATATTAGATCTGATGTCTGGAAGTTGCTCGGAATTAGGAAAGAATCATATGAGCAGCCTTGGAATGAATAAGCGAGGCTACTAAATAAAAGAAACTGCCGGAAAAGTTGCCGGAATTTAGGTTCCGGTGATTGGAATCTTGAAAGACTTGTCGGAATTTGGAAAAGAGTACCTGGTCGGAGTCGGAATGGATCGGCGGCCCCAACAAAAAAAGAATGTCTCAAAAATTTGATCGAAAATAAGCTCAGGCGCCGGCGCGTGACTAGATCTCGCCGGAATTTCAGAATTTCGACAGGCGCATGTAGGCGCATGGATGGTATTTTTCCGATTTTTTGGTCGGGTTTTTGTTGCCTGAGCTTTCCGATCCTCTTGGTGGTGTTGTATTTTTCACACAACCCACAAAATAAAAAAAGGCACAAATCAGTCACCGAAATTGACGCACGGTGGTGGCTGAGTTTTCTTTTCTGAAGTTTCTCACCAATGCTCTGATACCATGTGAGAAAATAATGGAGAAAAATTATTATTGAATTGAGTGTCAACATAATTACATTGACACCCTATTTATAGACATTACATTACAATCCGTTTCTAAGTAGGATTTTGTATACTATTCCTATTCATATTCTAACACATACCACTATGCATATAGTCATCGTCACTATCACTAATCATGCCATTATCAAAAAAGACATTATTCTTTAAAACATATTCCATCACATGACTTCTATAAGATAAAGAAGAAATGAAATCACTAATTAAGGAATCATTACGTAAATGCAAGGAATCTACATGATTATCCTTGTAACCAACTATATCAAATCATTACTAAATTGATGTTTATTAAGCAAATCACAGAATTCCTCATTTAGTGGTCTAAAATCACAAGCAAGTTGATTAACACAAGTATCAACGCTAGTTGGACTCAAAGTGATCTTGCAAGAAGAATCAATTTGGTCATCAAAAGGATCAATTAGTGTGTCCACATTCTTTATCACATGATAATGTCCTAACATTCTTATCGCAAGTGTCAACATTTGGTGGACACAAATCGATCTTCTGAGAAGAATCAATTTAGTCATCAAAAAATTCTCAATAATGACATTATCAGTAGTCTGCAGAGAATCATCAAGCTCACGTAAAGATAAGCTATTACCCATACTCTAGTCACGATCATTCTCATTCACAATACTTGGAGTGTCCTGGTTAGGCAATGTACCTTGTAGTTCATACAAAGCATCTTCACCTTGGTTATCAACCTTGAAGCATAATCGCTCCTTCGGGAAACTTTAACTGCATGAATCTTTACATTTTGAGGTTCAACATTTGGTTGCTTCCAGAAATACATGCACCGGTTTTAACAGCACTAGAGATCCAAGAAAAGTTATATGAGTTGGGATAAGGTTGTGACAACCCTATCATATCACACTACACAACCTCTCATTTTCACACACTAGAGTTGTAACTTTTCACGTCCTTCTCTCAATTTCATTGCAGCTAGGACAAGTGCTAAGAATTCCTGAAGAAGGGGTAGGTGAACCCGTCGCTTCTAGCTTCCATTTGGCTTCACAAGGAGTAGCTTTCTTCTCTTTCATTTGCAACTCCTATACGCAACTTTACAAGGAGTAACTTTCTTTTTCATTAGTAACTCCTTAGACACAAGGTACTTTTAGACGTTCTTCTCAAGTTCTTCCCACATGCATCATCAAGAGCTCTCAACTTCGGAAGTGTTCACTTGCATTTGCTTCTTTAGCGGATATTGGTGGAAACAAGTTTCATGTTTTGGTCCACTAGATACTTATACTATTTTTGCTCACATAGAAGCTTATACCTTTGGAACCAAGGGTTTCCCAAACACATGTGACAAGTATCCATGTATCCATGGGAATTACATCAAACCAAACCTCCTCTTAATATTCACCAAGTGAAAAGAATACCTTTACCTTTTTATTAACCCAATATCCTCTTCAAATAAGGGTTTCATCTCGTCACACAAGGTATCTTCAATAATTGAACCACATAAGGGGTAATATGTTGGGATAACTATATTCAACTATATTCATCAAGTACAATTATGAACCCCGTGCCACCACAAACACTCACTATTGTGTTAAGAATTCGCCTCTTGGGGTTATTCTTTCCTTGAAACATAGAATTTCCTCTACTTTTACGACTTAGTAATCCTCCCATCCTACATCCAACACAATTTCCATATTGGGAACAAGACACATTGGTATTAGGATAAGCAATACTAGACATAATGGTTCTAGAAGTAGGCAAACCACATACTTTCTCACTCATATGACGACTCACTACTTGTTTCAACACACACTTAAACCACTTTGCTTAGGATAGGAAGGAGCACAAGACCATGCATGGAATTCGATTGCATCACAACTTATATATCTATGAGCACCTTTATCGAATGACTCATAAGGTATGTATGAGAAAGTATTATACCTCAAGTCGTCCCATGTCCACGGTGTGTTATATGAGAACCTCCCTACCCTTCATCTTTGCTATAAGGTTCATCACAAGGGTCTTCTACTCCATTTTCATCCAAAGATCCATGAGCACCATTTGCTTCATATTCACCTTCGGAGGAGTAATTCTCCACACCATATTATTCATGATCACAAGGACCATCATAGCCTTCTGTCTTTATAGAATCCATCATCGACTCCATAATAGGCCCATAATAGGCCCCATCACTGAAGGCATAATCTTCCATGTCATCATAACAACAAGGATTCAAAGCTATGGATGACATGATTCGTTGTAACTCCTTTGTACCTGCAAAACGAGAAAACAAGGTTAGTAATAAAAGCTCCTCACCAACACTCATATTTATACTCATTTGTGCTTGGTTAGCACTCTCTAATAAGCTCACCCTATTGCCTTTTACCACTCTAGAAGTATCCTTGACTCTTGAACCACCAACTTGAAACTTCTAGGATAACACCATGTATCGGTTCAGAATAGAGTTTATGAGACACCAAAGTAACAGACTAGTAAAAGCAAACGAACAAGAGCCAAACAATTCACAATGAAAACAAATAAGGAAAGCATAATACGAATTGGCACGAAATGAAAAGTGGAGTTAACTAATTAACTACTAAGTAAGGACAATTACTTAAAGCAGTTAGTAAGAGTAAGAAACACTTCACGAAACCTAAACAAATTAAATTCGGAGTTGAAGAATGAAGATGCGAAGCTACTAGGTGGAGATGCAATCAAATCTATGGGTATGCGACCTCGCAACTAGGCTGTTCTCTCCGTGGGATGCTACCTCACAACTTATAAATATGAGTTTGCACTTGGGAGGTATAAATCAGACACAAAAGTAATTAATTACTAATTAAGGACTGCTACTTAAAGCAAATAGAAAGATTAAGAAACACTTAACAAAACCTAAATGTAACACCCTGGATTTTTGCCCATGGAATCCTTGAGTTTTTACACTCACTGCCTAGGCTACGACTCTCCCTACGAGTCGTAGAACCTGTGTTGGTCACGATTGGCACCCAACGAGTCGTCCAAACTCATTACGAGTCGTATAGTGGTTCTCATAGCCTAACCAGTAAAGGTGACCAGTGTATCTGTCTTGTCTACGATTTGACCTCACGAGTCGTAAGGTTTGAATACGAGTCGTAGGGCACAACTCGTAGTTAGACTAGTGTTGGTGCCCATGGATGCTTTCTTGCTTATGACTAAATATCATGAGTCGTAGGGTCTCTAAGGTCACTCGTAATGACTGGCGATAGTTTCTAGTCTTTATATTAAGGGTACTTTGGACATTTCCCTCCTTCCCCACTTAAGACCCCACATACATAAAACACCAGAGAGGGGTCATTTACAACACTTTATGATATCTTCGGTTTGTGCGGCTAACTCGCACTAGGGCCCGACCAGGGAGTGACAACTGGAACCATATAGCCCGTGGGTTGTTTTATGACGGTCAAGCTACACAGTCTAGACTAATGTTTTAAAGTTCATGCTAAGCCCTGTTCCTTACCCCAATATAATTATATATATATTTGTGTATGTACATTGTATGCATGTGGATTTTACTGTGGTTTTGACTTGACATTATTTTATGCCTTCCCCGAGTTACATGCTAAAGCTCAACCCGCTAATCGTCTTCGGACGCTGTATCCCCACGCGATGCAGGAATCGGAGACACTTCTATTTTTTTCTGCGTAGTAATAGGATTTTCGGATTGTCAGTAGTCAACTTGAAGTGGTGAGCCTCCTTTCGGAAGGCCGTTGCTTCTTGGTTTATCTATTATCATAGATTTTTTTTTGGACTTGGTTTGGCTATGTCGGGGGCATGTCCCGACTTAGATTGATTTTTGGTTCGGTTTAGAGGCTTTGTGGATATTACTGTGGACTGGGTATTGGTTATTGATATATCTTAGATTCGTTTGAGCTTATCCTTATCTATCTTGTTATATATTCGAAATTCAGCCACGGTGAGTATATTATGTTTTGTTTGACTAGGCAAAGGGGGTGGTCTTCGGTCCACTGTCGACTTCAGATACTCATCGCGGCCAGGCCCTGGTTCTGGTCGTGACAAAGTTGGTATTAGAGCCAAGGTTCATGGTCAATTGGGTGTCGACAAAGCCGTGTCAAGTAGACTCTCTTTTATGGGTGTATAGTGCTCCACACTTATAAGGGAGAGGCTAAAAGACATTTAGGAATGTTTCCCCTTGTGTTCTACTTTCAGGCTGTAGAGTCTAGGATGTTGAAATTTCTTCTAATTCCGTTTGTTCGCATTTCAGATCGTGCCTCCCAGAAGATCTGATGCTCGTGGAAACTCGTCTGTCCCACTTGAGGACAATGTAGATGGAACTCGTCCTGCTTATGGGGTATATAACCGGTCTAGGGCCCCAATTTCTGATTTCCCTCATGGAGTTCCACCGGTCCCCACTGATCGTTCTCTCGCTGGTAACACTCCTGCCCAGTCACCTCAAGGAGATACCTCTAACGCCGAGTTCCGCCGCTTTATTCATCTGTTGACCCAGTTGGTGACATCTCAGTCACGTCAGTTAGGACCTGCTGGTGTTGCTGTGAGTTCTTCTGAGGTCATTAGAGTTGGCAGTTCATGAGGCTCAATCCTCCGACTTTTACGGGCTCTAAGGTTGAGGAGGATCCTCAAGGGTTTATAGATGACATGGAGAAGATCTTCTGAGTTATGCATGCTTTCGACTCTGAGGTTGTAGAATTTGCCGCATACTAGCTGAAAGACGTGGCGTACCAGTGGTAGAAGGAGTGGGATCAGTCTAGGGGTGATGATACGGAGTTGGCATTGTGGGATGACTTTTCTGATGCCTTTCTTGATCGTTTCTTTCCTCGGGTTTCTTTGCTCAAGAGTTGAGGGAGGCGAAAACTGAGGAGTTCGTGAATCTGAAACAAGGCAGAATGGCTGTGAAAGAATATGTCTTGAAGTTTCATCAGTTATCTCGTTATGCTCTAGAGCTGGTTTCTTCTATGAGGGTGAGGATGAGGAAGTTTGCTTCGGGCCTGTCTTGGTGTTGGAGTGCAAGGCTGCACTGCTGAATAATGACATGGATATCTCTAGGCTTGTGGTGTATATGCAACAGGCCGAAGAGAAAAAAAGAAGCAAGCAGATATAAGAGAGGCAAAGTAAGAAGTGGAAGTCAGCAGCAAAGTGGTAGAGATGGTAAGCAGTGGTCTAAGAAGAATTGGGGAGTTCCAACTCTTACTCGAGGGCTAGTGCCCCTTATCCAAAGCCGTCCGGTGATCGTCGTTTCCAGGCTGATGGTGTGTTTAAGGCACAAGATGCCCAGTCTCAGGCTAGTGGAGCACAATCATTTTGCCGTAGATCTGATATCAAATGATACGATCCTAGATGAGAAACTAAGGATTCGAATAGGAAACAACTGACAATAAAGATAGTTATAGATAACATAGAAGAATAGGAGATGAGAAGGGAAGAAAGAAGGGATTAAATCAACTATAATAGAAGAATCAATCCGAGGGAAAAGGGAAACTTAAACTCATACATCGAAATCTAATTCTAGATTATCCAAGAGAGGTTCTAACGTAAGAGCTAAGGGAATCCACCCATTAGCCTAATCTCCATAATGGAGGAACTACCCTCTCAGAGGAGTTTCTTCAATACTCAATTCATCAAAAGCTTCCAAATGAAAATGACTAAGGCATCTATTTATAGTTTTGCCTTTACAAGCTTAGTCCAAAAATGACCTTTGCACAAACACCCAAAATAGACCTTCCCTGCTTGAGTTGCAACGCCATTTGCGGTCGCAAGTGAACTTACTTTGATGAAGGTTCTGTCAGGTGTTGCGGCGGCGTTGATTTGGTCGCATGTGGAGGATACGGCGCAAATATCATGAGATGCGGTCACATCCTCTTTTGCATTTTCCTTCCAAGCTATCTTCCATAGCTGTAGTGTTATCAAAAGAAAATAGCACAAAAAAGCTCGAAGGTCCACTGGGCCTTTTAGCACAAAATGCAAATAAAGCATGGACTTTAATGAAGCCAAAGGGAGAAAAATACAAATACATATGGTTAGTCCAAGATTAATAATTATAAGCATGAATGACAAATATATGAACAAAGAAATTGAAAAAAAATATGATAAAGTGAAATATCAATTGTTTTGTATCGTCTATTCTGAAAAGGCTCATTGGCTAGGAAAAGTATGCCTTAGAAAATTGATGACGACACTGAAGCACATATTAGGCAAGGCGAAACGCTCAACATGTTTTGAGCCTCATTTTAGGGCTTAAGCACGCTTTAGGCGCGCCTTTGATAACATTCATGCTTGATATCATGCTTCACCATGACTCCTAATCACCATAAACCTTCTTGAGCCTTCCAGGGTCGTATCAAGTAGATACCTGGTGAGCTGTCATGACATGGAAAAAGATGATGACAGGGTTCTCTATTGAAGAAGAAATAAGAGAAAAGAGAGAAGAAATTCAGTGGTTTACGCGCCTAGCTCGTAGTGAGAGTCAATGATTGGGCCACATTTGCATGAGGTGTATAATAATATATTTTTTCTATATGTTAGGTGTCTAATAGGTTGCAGGCTCTGTAGAAGTGTGTTGTTACTGAAAATTTGTGACAACTTTAAGGAGCTGTCTATGAATTTGGCCCATCTTATATTTAGTTTCTAAATAATTTAGTCTTAGTTGGTAATTCTTTGTTCTTGATGCAGGGATTCTTTGTTATATTATCATGGATGCCCATTTACTTCAAAACTGTGAGTAATTGTTCAAGCTGGGTGTTGTTAGTACATCCTCTAATTGACCTCAATATATTTTTGCGATGATTTTGGTGATATAGCTGTTTCTGTCCTTTTAGATATATCATGTTGATCTTAGACAAGCAGCATGGTTTAGTGCTGTTCCGTGGTGTATGATGGCACTGACTGGTTATTTTGCTGGGGTCCTGTCAGACATGATGATCCAACGAGGCATAAGTGTGACCCTAACCCGGAAAGTTATGCAGGTACATTTTCTCCATATCCCTTGTTTTTTGTTTTCCTCTTGATTGTTGTTTTGAAAAACTGATCATGTCCAATCCTACCCCTTGACTTGAAGAGTAGTCAGGTCATATGAAATAATAAACCCAACAAGGTTGGGGGTCATCCCATGGGAAAAAAGTGTGGGTGAGAATTTACTATTCTTAAAGTGATCTTTGAAACAAAGTTGTCTTTGCAATTACTTCTAGGGATTATAGCTAAAGAAAGCTAGATCAGAGGCGATTCTAGGATTTCTAGAGTATGGGTGCACTACTAAAAAAAAAAAGAAGGAAAAAATGTGTTAAGTGGAGAATTGATCCTTGTTCCTCTTGGTAAATTACTAAGGTTTTGACCAAGTGCACCATCAAGTCTTTTTGTAGCATGAGTGCCAACAGGTAATATTGGATCAATTCTAGAAAATATGTAAAGAAAATATCCAGTTTTACAGAAAGAGCACAGGTTCACGTGCCCCAAAAGTTACACAAAAAATCGCACCTGAACTAGATCTCAGGGTTGGCTATCATCAAATCAGGATGAGGGAAGAGGATGAGTTCAAGACTGCTTTCAGGACTGGGCTATGACAGTTCAAGATTGCCCTTTAAGCTAACCAATGCACCAGCCACTTTTCAAGCTCTTACCATCAGGTTTTCGGTGAATATCTCTGGAAGTTTATCTAAGTCTTTTTGATGATATTTTAATCTATAGTTCAGACATAACCAATCACTTAATGAACATAGAAAAGGTTCTACAACTCCTGAGACAACATCAATTGTATGCTAAGAGATCGAAATGCCTTTTTGCGCAGTCTCAAGTAAGACTACCTAAGACACATAATCATAGGTGCAAGAGTGAAGACTGACCCATCCAAGATTCAAGCAATGGTTGACTGGCCTAGACCATCCGGTATCAAGGAACTAAGAGGCTTTTTGGGATTAACTGGTTACTATAGAAGGTTTATACTTAGCTATGGGATAATCAGTAAACCCCTCACCTCCTTACTCAAATAGGGCAATTTTGAGTGGTTTGAAACAGCCACAGCTGCTCTTGAAGCTCTGAGGAGTGCCATGACACAGGCATCAGTCATAGCCTTGCCGGACTTCACCAAACCCTTTACTATGGAGGTAGATGGTAGTGGAGTTAATATTGGGGCTATCCTTATGCAAGATCATCATCCCATAGCTTTCCTCAGCCAAGCACCCAGACCCAAGCATCAAGGGCTTTCTACTTATGAGACGGAGCTAATGGCATTTACTTATGGCAGTAGTAAAATGGAGACATTATCTGCACTAGAACTTCTTCACTATCAAGACTGGCCATTTTATTCTCAAGTTCTCGTAGGATCAGAAAAGTTTCACCATGTTGCAGCACAAAGGCTTGACAAAGCTACTTGGTTTCAATATTGAGATCAAGTACAGGAAAGGCGGAAGATTCAACTGTAGATGCCTTATCTAGGCAAGTGCCAGCTCTCTGAGGTCCTATTACTAGCATCAAACCAACATGGGACAAAGAAGTGTTAGACAGTTAACAGGATGATGAGGAGGTTGGTCAAATACTATCTGAATTGCAGCAGCAAACTGACACACAGGGTTTCAACACTACTACAAATGGCCTCCTCAGGCATCAGGGAAGATTGTGATTGGAAGCAAGGGGAGATCTAAGAAATCAGGTGATCAAAGCTGTGCAGTCTTTTGTCTTGGGAGGGTTCAGGAGTATTGACAACATACAAGTGGATCAAGGCGCTATTCTACTGGCCTTCTATGCAAACAGACACCCAGAAGGTGGTGCAGGAGTGTGACACTTGTCAGAGGAACTAGACAGAAAATGTATCCTCCCTGGTCTGGCCTTTACCAGTTCCTGAGCACAGTTGGAGGCATATCTCAATGGACTTTGTGGAAGGACTTCCAAAGTCAGAAGGCAAGGACACTATCCCAGTGATCATTGGCAGGTGTAGTAAGTATGCTCACTTTATTCCTTTACACCATCCTTCTCTGCTGCACAAGTTGCTAAGGAGATTCTGGAAAATGTGTATAAACTGCATGGGTTGCCATATACCATCGTATTTGGCATAGACAAGAAGATATTCACTAGTTCATTTTGGAGAGAATTATTCAGGTTGCTCAAAACTGAATTACACTTGAGTTCTGCTTACCACCCTTAAACAGATGGTCAATCTGAGAGGTTAAATAGGTGCCTTGAATCTTACCTGAGATGCATGACCAGCCATGAGTCTAAGGCTTGGTGTCAATGGTTGTTTAGCTGAGTTTTGGTATAACACTTCTCATCACTCTACATTGAACATGACTCATTTTCAAGTCATTTATGGCTATGAATCTCCCAGTTGACAGTTGAATTGGTATCCCAAAGCAAGGTAGACTTTGTAGATCAGTGGTTAAAAGACAGACAAGTGATCACTAAGGTATTACAAGAGCGTCTTAGAAGGGCTCAGAATAGAATGAAGCAGCAGGCTGATTAAGACATAATTTTTGAAGTTGTGATTGTATATTTTTGGGAACTCCAACTCTTCAGGCAAACATCAGTTGCAATCAGGAAAGGTCCCAAACTTTCTTCCAAGTTTTATGAACTTCACCAGGTGATTAAGAAGATTGGAAATGCTGCATATGAACTTCAGCTACCTCCCGATGCCAAAATACATCTAGTTTTTCAAGTTTTTCATGTGTCACAACTGAAGAAAAAGATTGGTGCTGCTGTGATTCCTGCTATTGATCCCCCAATCTGTACCCCAGATGGAATTCCCATGGTCGAGCCTATAACAATTATAGGCAGAACAATGATCAGAAGAAACAACAAAATAATGGATTAAGTGTTGATCCAATGGTCTAACCTTCTGCCGAAGAAGCCTCTTGGGAAGACTATAATTTCATCAAGTCCCAATTCCTTATTTTTGTACCTTGAGGACAAGATTCTTTAAGGGGGAGACATTGTGATAAGAATTGGGCTACTTGAATAAACAAGAAAATAATGCGGAAGCGAGAATACTAAGATTAAAAACACGAATTAAAAGATATGTGAAATTCGAGAGTAAAATCCCCAAATTTCAAGATAAAATGCTAAGAACCCTAATTGATCTTAGTATTCAAAATTTGCAAATTAAGACTAATTATGATATTAATAGAGCCAGTTTGAGAACTTATATCGAAGTGCTCTAGACTCCTATGTCGAAGAAATTAGAGACACCAATTAGTATAAGACTAACCACCCTTTTTAATTTACTTTAATAGAAATCAAAGATATCATGTTAAGATTTGATCTGGCTTCTTAAAGAATCGTTCTTATAAGGTTGTAAGATAAATCCATAGTCGCCATACAAAGATGTAAAAAAGAGAAATTTCTCAAATAATATTTATCATAATATTAATAATATTTATCATAATATTGAGTTTAAAATAACAATCAAGCCCAATATAGGGAAAACACTATCCCAAGGGACTGGGATCTTTTATGCCTATAATAAATAAAATGTAACTATGAAACTTTAAACTAGGAATGCATGTAAAAATAATACCAAAATTTCTCCCTCAATAAAATAAGGAAAGGTTTCCAAATTTAATCAAAACCCACATAGGCTCAATCTTCTTCCTTTTGGGCTTGGACTTGAATTATTTCGGCTTGGACTTGAATCATAAAATATGTGTGGCACTTAGCCCATTTTACTTCACAATTTTTAGAAGTCTTCCATCGTAAATATCTTTTTGTGCTCATTATTGGACACTTCTTTCACGATAAGCATCTTCTTGAGTTTCCATTGAAATCCATCAGCTTTAATGGAGGTTTGCCTCCATGGGTGCTGCCATTCCCCACTTCTTTAAAATAATTCGTCCTCAAATTTGAATCTTGCAAAATCAAAGACATATGCATTAGTAAACAACATCCATTACTCGAAAGCAACATTGTTAGGAAGAAAACAAGATAGTGACCTTGCGTTCACTTAACCCAATTAATCCTAGCATGTATAAATACACCCTTATAAAGAATGTGAACATCATCATCCCAATAAAAAATTTTCCCGTATATAAGCACAGTAAAATTCTCATCTAGCTACCACTGCGAATGATACATTCAACTCTAATTTAGTTCTATCAATAAAGTACTTAATGGGTAGGAAAAAGATGATACAAGATTCGTAAAACATGCATAACGTGCATCAAATTGGATACTCTTATGATATAACCGAGCATCCTCAATCACACTTCCTAAAGATTATCCACATAAAACCTTTTCACATAAGCATAGGAGTTTTCAAGAAGATTAGAAGAACCTTTCAATTTCTAAAAAGATACTTCATTAAATTTTAACTAATTGCTCAAATTCTCAAACAATGAATCATGAATAGGTTCAACAAAGAGTATTTGATCACTAGTATCATAGTAGTCATGTATTTCCTCATCACAGTAGCAATGTCACGCCTCAAATCCTATTGGGGCAGATAGACACCCGTAGCTGTAAAGGCCCGAGAGCACCAACCCATTATCTTGTACTTCTCGTGCATGCAACTATGATAATGAAAGGTTCGACGAAGTATGGATATGATGCGTCAATGAAAATAAACCATGTAGGCAAGCTCAAAATGGATGTATAGGATTTGGTCGTTGGTGCTACAACGTCTAAAAGACAAGACACTATCATGCTTAAATTTACATTGGTCTACAAAGTCTCTAAAAGATACGTAGACTTGATTAAGGACGGGACAAACCCTACCTTACTTTTAACTACTGTACAATACCCAAAACATATATAACAGACTCGGAAAGTCCCGAATCAACCTGGAGCTCACCAATAGTCGCTGGATGTCATGTGCTCCTATTGGGGAAGTGTATTAACTAAAGCACCTGTGCCTGTAGCATAACATACAGCTCTGCTACAACATACAACTCCCCCGTGAGGGACATTAGTACGAAAGTATACTAAATCTGTAAGGCTGAAAGTAACTACACATAATATAAGAGCTCAATTGAAATAAGGTTCAAGTGTATAGATACTGCTAATAAACCACCTTTACTTTTACTTGTAGGATCATGTACATGATATTCTTTTCTTCATTTTACCCTTTTTACTTTATAATCTTTCTAAGCCATGTGCTACAAGTGACCAGTTGATGAATGGTAAATACACAAATTGGGATCGACCCATGTTAGGCTTTCACCGCTGAACTGCCACCCAAATATAAAGAGATTGGGATCGGCCCATGCTGGACTTATGCCCTTTTGCTACCACCCGTACATAACCAGATTTGTGTTAGTTTATTTAACCTTTGAGATTGTTACTTTGGTGGTCATAACATTATTGAGCTTTGGGACAGTAATCTTCCAATAAGAGACACGCGAATAAACACTTAATGCAAGAACAATGAGATAGGGAGCAGTTTGTACACAGGTGAAATGCTTAGGGGTTGAAATAACACATGGATCTTATTTGACTAAAAGTTCTGAAAATTGCTTGTGAAAGTAGACGTACAACCTTTGATAATAAGCACGTATTGAGGTGTTTTTACACATTAGGGAGGGAACAAGGCCGTTAGCTACATGGGAGATCATACGTTGCCATTATGTATCATTTGCTATTGGAGAACTTTGGAGGCTTTCTTTGTAACGCAAGTGTTCAATTTCTTGCCAAAGAGTACGAGATAAAGTAGCCTTACATACCTTGCTATACCACTTCGGTATTACCTCGAATTAACCTTCTTCCTTTCGGATTACTTATCTACAATACAATATGTGATAAAACTAGTATTAGTAGCTAACCAACACATTTGGGATACTTAACCTCACAAAAAGTAGCCGGGCAGTAAGCCCGTAATTTAGCAAACCAAGGGTGTTCTTTCAACCCCTTCTCCTCTAATTACATTTGTATAACACAGATTCATATGAGATCCCCAGAAATTCCTTGGCTTCATATGTTGTACAAAACAGTTCACAAAATGGGGTTGGGCAGTGGCTCATACAACGTCTAATTAAGTGATGTATCATTACACCCATCCTTTTCTAAATTAATGCCAACTGTTTACATCCCTTTTTAAGATCAACCAAGTTGCCTTCAATGTACACACATAAAACAGCCCCTAAAACAGTCCCAAAATTCCTTTATCATAGCAGGATATTATTGAAATTTAAGAATTCCCATCAACCTTCCATATTTATTTCCAAAACGCATGTAGAATTCCTCAATTAATAGTGCATATAAGGAGGAGCAAAAACGGGCAGTAGCCTTACATTAAATTTCTGAAGTTTACCCTCCAACTTAAATTCTGCAATACTTTGAAGTTCTTTTCATGCTTGAACACCTTAAGTGGAAAACATCATTAAGAACCTCAAAAAGCGTATAGGACTGCCTTGTAATAAATATTCTTAGGGTTGTCTCACAAGCTTCAGGTTTGAAGACACATGATACCATAACCCTTTAAGGGTGAATCAAGCTAAATTTGTATATTATTTTACTTACCTTGGCTTCAGAAAAAGATAGTGCAACTTAAGAACCTTAGAGGGAAAAATAGGGTGGCTCCTTGCCTTTCTAGAGAAAAGTAGAGACAGCTTATGAAATATGATTTTTTTGTGACATAGAAATGAAGGAAATGAACAGCAACTTGGCCTTATAAAGGCCCTATTTTGAATGTCTCTTTAGTTGCATTTTGGACCTCAAATTGGTCTACTCAAAAGGTCAAAGTAGGTGAGGCACCTACTTTCTTGATTCTTTGTTGGACTCAATTAAGTTGGGCCTTGGCAGATTTGAATGTTGGGCCCTTTCTCCATTTTCTTTTTCTTTTACTTAGTTTGAGCCCTAAACAAGTACATTTTTCTTTTTTGAAACTGGTAAGGTTGTATTCTTCAGCTTTAAAGGTATGCTAGCCACCTCAAAAAATTACAAGCTTCCTATTAGATCTATAATTTGATCAGTGTCCTTTATACATAATTGTTTACACCAAAAAAGTAAAGATACAAGACAATTCCATATAACTTTCTGAATGGAATTGGCCTTATCTTCAAAACATCTACCATTCCTTTCCATCCATACCGACCACCATATACATGATGGAATCAGTTTCCACCAGCTCTGCTGGTTCTTGCTCCCCTCCCTCCTCGTCCAGCTACTAAGATCTATGTGTGCTCGGGCATTGTCCAACTTGTGCCAGTAATGTTGAGAAAAAGATTCCACAGTTTAGTAGTGTACCTGTAGTACAAAAAAAGATGTTTGTTCGTTTCTCCCGTCACATTACATAGGAAACACCTAGGTACAAGCTGCCTTCCTTTCTTCTATAGCACTTCTTGAGTTAAACAGGCTTTTTTAATAACCAACCAAGTGAAGCATTTTACTTTGGTAGGGATATTGCTTTTCCAAAAGTAGTTCCACTAATAGTGAGCTCTCCCCACTGACTCTTGTAACCCTCTTTTGTAAGCACTGTTTACAGTCACAAAATTCTATCTGTCTCTGCATTGCTGATGAAAACTTGGTTGATTTTTCCTAGTAATAGAGCCACTCGCTCTATCTCCCAGTCATTAAGTAATCGCCTAAAAGAGATATCCCAACCTTGAGCACTCCAAAAATCATACGCTGTCACCTCGGGGTTTTCACAAATAAGGAATAAATCAGGAAATATTTCCTTGAGAGGGTTCTGTTCAACCCACTTGTCCTTCCAAAACCTTGTTCTAGTACCATTGCCCACCTTAAGACAAATATTAGCTTCCATTGATGGCCATAAATTCCTGATAGTTCTACACACACTCACGCTGTAAGTATCAGTAACAACTTCTGTGCACCAGGGGCTAAGCTCACCATATTTTGTGTTTATGATTTGCCTCCACAGTGATCTGTCCTCAATAGTGTATCTCCAAAGCCATTTCATCAGTAGACTACTCACTCACTCTGCACATTTAGATTTTTGATACCTAAACCCCCTTCTTTTTAGCTAAGCATCACCATTTTCCATTTTACCAGGCATTATCCTTTTCCTTCCTTATTTCCTTGCCACAAGAATTTTCTCCTAAACCTATCAAGCTTTTTGACCACTTTTTGGGATTAGAATAGGGACATAACATAAGTAGGTAATGAGTTTGACACAGAATTAATCAAAATCAATCTCCCTCCTGAAGACAGGTACTAGGCCTTCTATTTGGCTAGCTTCTTCTCTGTTTTCTCTATGATTCCGTCCCATATCTCCAATGCCTTGTGTTTATAACCCAACGGCATTCCAAGATATGTAGTAGGAAGATGTTCTATTCTGCACCCCAAGATGTTAGCTAGCTCTTGAATCTGAGTTACCTCCTTGACTTGGAACAAGGTACTTTTCCCCCAATTCACTCTCAAACCCGAAACAGCTTCAAAAAGTACCAAAATTAGTCTAATGTACCTAATCTGGTCAATTGCAGGCTCACAAAAGATGATGTTATCATCTGCATAAAGCAAATGACATATCTCCATTTCTACCCCCATCCCGTTCCTGATCTGAAAGCCTTTAATCCATCTCTTCTGAATTGCAATCCTCATCATGCTACCAAACCCCTCCATGGCCAGAATGAAAAGAAATGGAGAGAGGATCACCTTGTCTCAACCCCTTTCTGATGCAAAAAAACCCACTGGTTCTCCGTTCACTAGAACGGAGAACCTAACTGTTTTGATGCAAAATTCAATCCATTTTATCCATCTACTCCCAAACCCCATTTGTTTGAGGGTATTCGGTAAGTAAGTCCAGTTCACGTGGTCATAGGCTTTTTGGATGTCCAGCTTACACATTATACCAGGAAGTCCTTTCATTCTTGAATGTATGCACTCACTGGCTATGAGGGCTGCATCCGTGATTTGCCTTCCTTTTATGAAGGCCATCTGATGCTTGTTTATCAACTTGTCCACCACTGTTTATCAATCCTAGAGAAACACTTAGCACCTTGTAACTGGTCAAATAAGTCATTAATTCGTGGAAGGGGATAATCTCACTTCTAACCCTATCTCTCCTAGAAAGTCCACATATCCATTTCAACATCCTCATCTCCACCACCTTCAACTTTTGGATGTGGGATGTGGGAGTTCTTAATTGGCCAACACTCTGCTTCATACAGCATAGCCGGTCGAATTGCCACTCTATAGAACTTGCCTTTAAGCTTGGGAGGCATCTTCTTATTACACAGACTCCTAAAGCGAGCCTCTATTTTAGCCACCCCGCACCAATACAGTGTGTGACATACTTATCAATCTCTCTACTCCCCTGAATCGTAGTCCCAAGATACTTGACACTATCTCTCTTCTGAATGGCCTGAGAATCCAGCTTCACAACCACGCCAACCTTATGTGTCAAATCATTGAACTTATATTTCAAGTACTCTGTCTTGGTCCTGCTTCAACCCAAGCCCTTTACACTCTAGGGTCTGTCTCCAAACCTCCAATTTATCATTAACTCCTCCTTAGGTCTCGTCAATTAGCACTACATCATCAGCAAATAACATACATCAAGGCACCTCCCCTTTAGTGCTCCGTGTCAATTCATCCTTCACCAAGGCCAATAAAAACAGACTAAAGAGTTGATCCATGATGCAACCCTATCAAAACAGAAAAGTGCTCTAAATCTCCTACCGTCCTCACATGAGTCTTCGCTCCGTCGTACATATCCTGAATCGACCTACGCCACGGGCACCACAGAAGCTCCATTGGGACTTTGTCATGCGCCGAACACTATGTGCAAATCCTTCTTTCTCTCCATATACTGCTTCACTAACCTCCTCACAAGGTGAATGGCGTCAGTAGTCGAGCAACCTGACATGAAACCAAACTGATTTTCGAAAATAGTCGCGATCCTCCTTAGCCTCATCTCAACTATCTTTCCCCGAACCGTCATAGTATGACTCAACAACTTGATACCCCTATAGTTATATCAAATTACCTTCCACTAAAATTGAATATCCGGATTAGAACGTCTCACATGGTGATCCTGCCCAGCGTCTGGATATCCAATTATTTGCTCATGACCTCTATCCTCGAAGAGTAGTCCTTTATACCCAGAGCTGACTTAATATATCACACAATGCGAACAACTGGATCCAATTGACTGTCACAAGGGGAATCCATAAACCCCACTCACTGGATAGGAAATGTCAGGTCTGGTCACTGTGAGATGATTCAACCTACCAACTAGACAACTATATCTTCTAGGATCATTGAGTGGCTCTCCTTTTCCTGGCAGGAATATAGTATTTGGATCCATAGGAGTCTTAATAGGTTTACATCCCATCATTCCTGTCTCCTCGAGACTGTTGAAGGTATACTTGCGTTGCGAAGTAACAATACCTGATCAGTGTTTCTAAATGCATTTTAGGGGCGAGTCCCGAGGCAGGGCGTACAAAAAATGCTCTGGGGCGCAAATGAAAAGTGTAGATCCATAGGGCATAAGCCCCGGGCGCAAAAAACTTAAGTCCCGGGCGTCAAAACGTATGCCCTGGCATAAAAGTGTACGCCCAAACGTTAATTTTAATTTTTGTTATTTTTAATATATTTTTACTATAAATCATATTTTATTAGGAAAAGGTCAAAAACTTTCATTCATCCACCTTTTTGGCTAAAAATACCTTTCAATCCACCTTTTTGGATCACCTATACCTTTGAAACTAACAATCCCTTCTTTATTTTATTTTAGTTTTTAAAATTATTTATTACGTGTCATTTTCTTATTTGGTGAAATAAAAATCATACTCCACCAGACTGATGACATGACAAACAAAAGCAACTAAAAATTACATGCCAGTGACTAATAATAAAAAGTTTAAGAAAAATCTGAAATTAACAATTGCAGGAACTGATGAATACGTTGATTTAAGTAAAATCTGAAATTAATGCTTTAAGCATGGACAAAATTCAATTTCCTCCAAAACACACATTGAACATCATTAAAAATTCAATGAAACTCTTCACCATTTTCTCCCATATAACAAAGACATCATTGCCCAAAATTCTGTTGGAAGAGAAAAGGAGGGTATAGAGAGAAAAATTATTATTGTTAAAGTGTAAAATCTTATTATGAATTAATATATGTAACGGTATAGAGAGAAAAATTATTATTGTTAAAGCGTAAAATCTTATTATGAATTAATATATGTAACAATCCCAAGTATATACCATCATATTATGAATTATTATGAATGCTTCATTGAATTAGAGTATTTGTTTCACCAATATCTCTTCCGCCAACTTCGTTACCATTGGCAGAGCACAGTGAAACAAATACAAGTAAATCACATACGGAAGGGAGGAGGTAAATTTATCCAATACTCATCGGAGAAATCAGAATTGGGTAGTTGATAATAACATGCCATTTAGACAACATTAAACAAAATCTGAATTTATTGAGATTGATAGTAGTTTTCATCGGCGCACTCTCTATTTCTAATTTCTTTTCATCTCTTTAATCCACGTACTCACCAATTCTTAAGTTTTTATTTTTATTTGTTATGTAATTTTAAGTTGCTTTGTTTGCCATGTCATCAGCCTGACGGGGTATGATTTTTATTTCACCCAATAAGAAAATGATACCTAACAAATAATTTCTTAAAAAATAAAATAAAAAAGGGGCTGTTAGTTTCAAGGGTATAAGTGAGCCAAAAAGGTGGATGAAAGGGTATTTTTGCCAAGTAGGTGGATGAAGGGTATTTTTAGACCCTTTTTCTATTCAAGAGTATTTTTGCCCCTTTTCTGTATTTTATATTATAAATGTAATGATATTTATACTTTATGCTATTATTTTTTTTTTGAATATATAAATAAAGAAAGCAACTTTCCTTGGAAAGAATTATAATAACTTTTCTATATTATTGAGATTTATTCAAATTAATTTGTAGAATTATTGAAAAGGCATAAACAAAATATACCCTTTAACTTGACCTCAAATCACATCTATGACCCCCAACTTTGGGTGTGCACAAGTAAGCACTTAAACTTGTATAATGTTGAACAAGTATACACACACGTCCTATGCGGCATAATACATGTAGGACTCTATGTAAGACAAGAATTGACCACGTAGGACGCCACATAGGAATATGTGTCTACCTGTACAATTATATACAAGTTTATGTGCCTACTTGTGCACACCCAAAGTTGGAGGTCATAAATGTGATCTGACGCCAAGTTACAGGGCATGTTTATGTAGTATGCCTATTGAAAATCTTACTTTTGCTTATTTTCTTAGTACTAAAATTATAAAATTGAAGATATGAGATATACACCCTGTACATGTTGCAGGACTTACGCCCCATGTTTCGGGACTTACGCCTTCCTTCATGCTATGTAAAACATGTCGCCTCACACCCCGCTCCTTTTAAAAAACTGTACCTGATATAGCCTGAGCAACTTCAATGCCTGAAAAATACTTCAACCTGAATGCTGAAAGAGGTGTTGCTTCAAACTAATGATATCATATTGATCATTGTTGATAATAACAATATCAACATAAACCATCTGATAAATACATAGATCTTGAGCAGAATGTCGATACAACACATAGTGATCTGCTTCATTATGAATCATGTCAAACTTTTGAATTACTGTGCTGAACTTTTCAAACCAGGCTCGAGGAGACTATTTTAGATATTGGCCGGCCCAATCAACACACCAGACTAGACTCCTCTCGAGCAACAAAACCAGGTGGTTACACTATATAAACTTCCTTCTAATGGTTACCATGGAGAAAAAGCATTCTTTAGTATCCAACTGATAAAAAGGCCAGTGTCGAACAACAACCATGGATAGAAAAAGACGAACAATTGAGTTTTTAGCCACGGGAGAGAACATATCACTATAATCAAGTCCAAATATCTGAGTATATCCCTCGGAAACAAGGTGAGCCTTAAGTCGATCAGTTTGGCTGTTCGGACTGCATTAACTCAACGACAACCAACGGTCGATTTACCTGAAGGGAGAGCAACAAGCTCCCAAGTACCACTCGCATGTAAAACAGACATTTTGTCAATCATTGCCTATCGCCATCTTGGTTTAGAAAAGTGCTTGTTTTATGGACTAACAGATGGAGACAGAGGACAAAGATGATACGAAGGCATAATGGGTTGATGACAGACAATGATAACTTAAAACAGTATAATGAGGGTTCGTATTACAAGTGGACCGTATACCTTTTCGAAGTGCAATTGGTTGTTTAAAAGGAGACAGGTCTTTAGTAGGTGTAGGATCATGTGCAGGACGGGAATCATCCGAACTTTATGATGTACGTTGAAGACAATGATAAGTCGGGAATGGTGGCACTATGGATGGAGTTGAAGAAGGTGTTTGTAGATTACTTAAAAGTCGGTGAAGGTAAGACTAGTGGCATTATGGATGGAGATGTAAAATTAATGGTAGGATCCTCAAAAATCGATATTGGTAAGACCTCAAACATGTTAGCAAAGCAGGGTTGGATTAAATATAACACGGATGGTGCATCAAAAGGAAACCCAGGAAGCAGCTCATGGGCCTTTTGCTTAAGGAATGTAAAGGGGACCTAATACATGCAGAAGGAGCATTAATGGAAGACACAGATAATATGGTAGCAGAAGCTGAAGCCATAATGCAAGCAGCATATCATTGACATTGCAGTCAGTCAGGGCAAGAGAAGATCATAATTAAGACAAATTCACTAGCAATGCAGAAATTCCTAATTCAAGAGTGGGAAATACGATGGAAAATTGCAGATACAGTAAAAAGGATAAACAAGTTATTGCAACACAAGCATGTACAGATAGTCCATATATTTAAGGAAGGCAACCAACTTGCAGATTACTTAGCTAACTTAGCATTTGAGCAAGAACAGTTCATTTTTACAGCATTTAACCCGCTACCAAGTGCTGGTAGAAAGATACTAAACAGCGACAAGCACCAATGTCCTATCTGAGACTAAGCTTAGCAAAGGGCTAACAGGACTGGAAAGGCTACAACAGTTTCTTTCACATTCACCATATTTACAAGAAGGGAAGTTCAACAAAAAGGTGAAAATGCTATCCTGCCTATTTACACTAGCCAACAAAAAGGGATTTTTAGTAAGTTGGGGGTCACCAAGTCAGATCATATTTAACTAACTGAGCTCCTTGATCCTCTTCAGCTATCAACGGGTCCGAGCATCCCATTATCTCCATCCCAGCTACAGCTATATAGGGAAAAAAGGAAGAGGGTCAACATTAACATACAGGTCAAAGAGCAAGGATTATAAAGACGGAGTACTTACAAGAAGGAGGAATCAAGGCTTAGAAGACGAGACCCAGCATGTCAGCACCAAAAATCATGGAAACGTACTGAAGATTTCACCTGGAGTAGAAGTGAAGAAGAAGGAATTAGAGTTCAGTCAGCTGGTGAACACATGGAGTACAAGAGAAAGAAATTCACTCATGCAAGCTGGAATCTTTAACTTGAAGCAACAAAGGAAGGGTATTTATCACCCACAGATGCAGAAGAACTAATTGAAGGTTGGTGATGAAGAACATGGTGAAGGAGGCGTAGGAAAGGGAAGTGCAGCTCAACTGATGGATTTGGAAACCCTACTCCCTTTTAAGGATGTTGGATCGGGTCAAAATGTTGGACCGGTCCAATTGGTTATTCTTTGTTATTTTAGAATTGGGCCATTTTAATTATGTTTATGTAATGGATTCGCCCCATTTGTATTAGACTGATATTATTAATAAAAACCCAAATTAAACCAAAAAAAGAAAAAAGATTACAACAATTATCCTAAGATCTTAGAGGATCAAATCTTGATATGATGAGTATCTTCCTTGAAATCCTCTATCAGCCAACAGTTACCAATGGCTAAAGTGACATTTTGAAGTGATTGTGAATAAACAATACTCCCTCCGTCCCATTTTATGTGTCACCGTTTCCTTTTTGGTCCGTCCCAAAAAAGAATGTCATCTTTCCTTATTTGGTAACTATTTAATGGCATCATTCCCATTTTATCCATGTACTTTTGTTATGTTCTCCCTACCCTCTCTCTCTAACGGCTCTCTCTCTTCCTCCCTACCCTCTCTCTCGCTCGCACCGGCCCCCGTCGCCGTCGCCGACCGTCGGCGCCGACCCGACCCGACCTTCGGTCCCGACGTTCGTCCCCGGCGCCGCCCAAACGGCTCTCTCTCTCTCTCTCTCCCTACCCTCTCTCCCTCTCTCTCGCACCGGTCCCCGGCGCCGTCGCTGACCTTCGGCGCCGACCCGACCTCCGGTCCCCGGCGCCAACCCCCGTCGCCG
>NC_061119.1:106303906-106304484 GCF_002878395.1 Capsicum annuum
TACACCAGCCCTCCCCCCCCACCTCGGCCTACAGCCGAAGCTCGGTCATCAGCCGCAACTCCGTCTGCACCCGCCGCTCCGTCTCCAGCAGCTGCAGCTCCAAGCGAAATCCGGTGACTTCTAACCTTTGTTATTTCGTTACTTCATATTTCATTTTATTTCATTATTTCATATTCCATTCTTAGTATTATGCTAGTAGTAGCCCCTGTACCTTGACTTGCGTGGGATTTGTGGACATTGTCTGTTGTTTGTTGTTGCTGTTGCTGTGGTCGTTTCTTCCACTGCTTTGCATTGGGTTATTGGCTGGGAACCTGCATTTGGGGCTGTGGGTGTTGAGTTCAGCGGTGTTTGCCCCCTAATTGAGTATAGTTTTGTTTCGGGAGTATTCCTTTGAATTTGTGTGAGCCTTGTATTTTCTTGCTGCTGCTTTGATACTACCACCGTGTATATTTTTATATTTTCCTATACTTTCGTGTAGTTGTGGCTGTGGGCAGTAATGGGTGGATAGGGTTATGTCCGAGGGGGTTGGGTCGTGGGGTCGTGGTGGGGGCGGGGGATGAGGAAAGGGCGGGAGTGGG